>NW_006159514.1:797286-815591 GCF_000334495.1 Tupaia belangeri chinensis
AACCCCCCCCCCCCGGGGCTGGCCCCGCAATCTTTTTTTTTTTTTTTTTTTGCACCCACCCCACCCCCACCCCACCCCGCCAGCCAGAGGGGCCTGGTTATGCCACAGTAAAGTTCCCTTCAATACCAGGGCATGTGAGCACACGCCAAGATTAAGGCCAGCAGGGCCAGACTCAGACCCCTGTTGGCCATGTGGGTTCTGACTTTCTCTGTGCAGTGCCTTACTACCTGGCTAACCCCAGTTTAACATTTGTTTTTTTTAAAGATGAAACAACATTTTCAACTTGTTATATCCTGTGAGGCAACAGTATCACAAGCATTTGCACTATAAAACTATCATACAAAAATTAAAAGATAGATAACAAAGATGTTGAACACAGTATTATCTTTTTTTTTTTTTTTTTTGAGAGGTTTTTGCTATAGGGCATGTGCGCTTGCCAGAAAGACAGAGAGAGAAAGCAAGAAATCACCCTCCAGGTGGGATGGCCACGCCACAATCCCTTCTCCTCCATTCTCCTCTCGGGATCTTGGGCACGCATGCACACGTGCCCGGCATGAGTTTAAGCTACCAGGTCCAGGACTCAAACCTCGGTCAACTACATGGGAGTTCAGCAACATAGCTATTATGCTAACTGCTGGTCTCAAATAAGTATTATCTTTACTGGTAAGCTGGAAATAACCTGAACAACCATCAAAAAGATCTAGCTAGGCCCAGCCAGATGGCACAGTGCTTAGCATACTGGACGTCATTCAATGCTGGAAGCCACACAGCTGACTGCAGGTTCATATTCCCAGATCAGCCCGAAAATATGCATGAGTGCATGCCCACAGTCCCAAAGTGAGAGAGAGATGGAAGGGGAGGGATTGCAGTGTGACCATTCCCCATCAGAGGTGCCTTTTCATCTCCCTCTCTCTCCTTTTTTGGTCTCTCACTGACAAGAGCATGCACCCTCTAGCAAATAATTAATACTACTACTACTACTAATAATAATAATAATGATAATCATTGAACGCATATCTAACAAGTCTAACTATAGTTGCCTTTGGGAGAGGATATTTACAAGTGGAGACTAAAGAAAATTGTCTTTCTTTTAATGAGGATATATTGCTTTCTTTTGTGACTAGAGATGTAGCCATCTATTTGAGGATTTTAGAGGTGGTTGCTATGTCCTTACCCCCTGCTCCATGTTCTTCGTATTATAGTACACAGAATCAAAAGCAAGCAGTTTAATTGAAACAAGGAGCAATTTATTGAAAATTAATATTCCTAGTTTTGCATCTTTAAAAAAATATTCATTTCATGAGAGAGAAATGGAGAAAGACAAGCGCCCTCAACAAGGTCCCACACTGTGATTCTCCCCCCAGCCCTTCCCAGCCAGCCAGGATCGTGGGCGTACATATACCGGACATGTCCAGGTCAGCGTAGGAACCAAACCCCAATCTTCCCTGTGGTTTCCAGCATCTCAGAGAATTGCATTACCATGTGGCACTGTGGAACTCTGTTCTGCATTTTGTTGTTATTTACAAACTAAGATTTGGCCAAAATAAGGGAAGGGTGGTATAATTGTTAATAATCTGTTTACAAAATGACCATCTAGTGATGCCTGCTTTGCTTTTGGATGCAATAATTTATTAGAATGGCATCAATTATGTATTTGTCTACTGTGGATGAGTAATACAATCATACTAATGATATATTACACACTCTGTGATTAAAATGCTGTTTCAAATATTAATTCTTTCTTCACTTTTAGACAACAAAAAGTGGCCATTACTACTCTATTTAAATTTTGTTTATTGCTACAGATTTGTTAACTAATGTAAAATAGCCTCAGAGTGGGGAGGGGGTGAAGAACACAAAGTTACTTTAGATAATGAAGAAATAAAACTAAAATGGCGTGAAAATTATTACTAGAGGGAACCAGCAGTTAGCGTAATGGCTATGTCACTGGACTCCCACGTAGTCGACCGCGGTTCGCGTCTCGGACCCGGTGGCTTAAATCTCACGCCGGGCGCGTGTGCGTGCGTGCCCAAGATCCCGAGAGGAGAATGGAGGAGAAGGGATTGCGGTGTGACCATCCCCCCGGGGGGTGATTTCTCGCTTTCTGTCTCTATGTCTCTCTCTGTCTGGCGAGCGCACGCGCCCTATAGCAAAAACCTCTCCAAAAAAAAAAAAAATTATTACTAGAAATAGTCATTTAAACTAATAGATTGTTTTAGTCAATATATCTTGTGTATCATTTTTTATTGTGATAAAAATACATTACATAAAATTTACCATCTTAGCCATTAAACTTTTTTGTTATTAATATAATTTTTTATTCACAATAATAGTTGCACCATCTTCATCTTAACCGTTCTTAAGCATATAATGGTGTTAAGTATATCCACATTGTTTTTTAACCACATTGGTTTTCAACCAACTCCTTTGTATCCTGTTTACTTATATCACTGTGTCAAAAGCAAGGCTTTTATTTTTAACATTTATTTATTTATTTATCTATTTATTTGTTGTGATTTTTGGGCCACTGGATCCAGTACTTGAACTTCAGTCAACCCTGTAGTTCAGCACATCAACCACCACACTACCTGCCAACCCCCATGGGAAAACTTCTAACTTCCTATAATGTAGGCACAAAATAAGCTTTTATCCAGCTGTATAAAGATGATAGTTCCATTAGGTTATGTTTGTAAACTTGTTCCTTAAAAGAATGATAAAATTGGGGCCAGCAGGTAGCCTGGTGGTTAAGGTGTTGTACCTCCCACATGGCCAACTGTGGTTTGAGTCCGTAACCACAGTTGGAGTGAGTCTTTTTTTTTTTTTTGGAGAGGTTTTTGCTATAGGGCACGTGCGCTCACCAGACAGACAGAGAGAGACAGAGAGATAGAAAGCGAGAAATCACCCCCCAGAGGGGATGGCCATGCCGCAATCCCTTCTCCTCCATTCTCTTCTCGAGATCTTGGGCACGCACGCACACGCGCCCAGCGTGAGTTTAAGCCACTGGGTCCGGGACTCGAACCGCGATCGACTACGTGGGAATCCAGCAACATAGCCATTACGCTAACTGCTGGTCCCAGAAGTGAGTCTTGAAAATCATTCCAGGCCATTTGTGCTTGCATGTACAAAATCCTGAGAGGAGAATTGTAGAAAGGGGATTGCATTTGTAAAGAAGAGAATGGAGGGACCAGCAGTTAGTGTAATGGCTATGTCACTGGACTCTCATGTAGTCGACCGCGGTTCGAGTCCTGGACCAGGTGACTTAAACTCACGCTGGGTGCGTGTGCGTGCGTGCCCAAGATCCCCACAGAATGGAGGAGAAGAGATTGGAGGGTGGTCATCCCCCCCTGAGGCATGATTTATCGCTTTCTGTCTCTCTGTCTCTTACTGTCTTTCTGGCAAGCACACATGCCCTATAGCAAAAACCTCTCTAAAAAAAGAAAGAAAAAAGAAAAAAAAGAAGAGAATGGAGGAGAGGGGTTGCAGTGTGGTCATCCACCCTTGCGGAGTGGTGATTTCTCACTTTCCCTCTCTCTGTCTTTGGTGAGCACATGGATCCTATGACTAAAATCTAAAATAAAAATTAAAAATCATAGAATAAGTTTCAGTTTTCTACTAATATTTTCTCTAAATTTTTTATTAATCATAAGGGAGTATCTAAAGCTGACAAACTAAACCAACCAGTCACTGTGAAAGTCAGTGAAAATGAAAGAGATTGTTTCTGAAAAGTTTGCTAGGTGAGTTTAGATGTTAATGTTATTAACATCATCAACACCAGGCTTTCAGAGTCTCATTGCCAGTCCCTAGAATAAGCAAGAAGGAGAAAAGATTATGCGTGCCAACTGACACGTTGTTTATTTGTAATTTACCTCATTTACTTATTTTTAATTTTGTCAGTGTGTGAGACAGGACAGAGAGACAGAAAGAAGGAAAGTGAGAAAGCACCCCTGTGGGGAATGTCTACATCACAATCCCTTCTCCATTTCTTCCCCCTTTCAGGATTTTGGACACAATGTTTATGCCTGGAGTGTTTTTAAGCCCTGGGGCTGGAACACAAAAAAAGCCCTGCTTCATCAAGTAGAAAGGGTAAATCAGTAGGATTAGGATACATTTAAAGAATAAAAATTTGCTTTTTCATATCTTTGCAAAATTAAATTTTACTGTGTATGATAAAGTCAATGCTACTAAATTTATTTATTTATTTATTTATTTATTTATTTATTTATTTTTAGTTTTTGCCATAGGACATGTGTGCTCACTGGAGAGAGAGAAAAACAGTAAAAGGGAAAGTGAAAAATCACCCCTCACAAAGGGGAATGGCCATGTTGCAATTCCTTCTCCTCTATTCTTCTGGGATTCGGGGCACACATGCACCTACACCCTGTGTGATTTTCAAGCCACCAGGTCCAGGACTTGAATTGTTTTGTCCATGTGAGAGTCCAGTGCTTTAACCACCACACCACCTACTGGCCCCGATTCCATATGGTTTTGGGTTTTTTTTTCCATTACTTAAGAAAAACTAAGGTACTTTGAATAATTGAATGAAGGGAACCAGCAGTTAGCGTAATGGCTATGTCGCTGGGTTCCCACGTGATCGACCGTGGTTCGCATCTTCGACCCGGTGGCTTAAAACTCACACCAGGCGTGTGTGTGTGTGTACGTGCCCAAGATCCTGAGAGGAGAATGGAGGAGAAGGGATTGCGGCGTGACCATCTCCCCTGGGGGGTGATTTCTCGCTTTCTGTCTCTATGTCTCTCTCTGTCTGGCGAGCTATAGCAAAAAAATCTCTCCAAAAAAAAAAATTTGAATGAAGAACTTTAGATCAAAGTAATTTTTTATCAGGTAATCTCATCATTGTACATTTTTATTTGGTATACATATGCATTAAAAACTGTGCATATATTTTTGCATATATTTTTACTGCCATTAATTCATATATTAAATATTACTATTGTTAACTTTTTAGACAAAAAAATTATAAAGAGTCTTTTTTATTTATTTTTTGAGAAAGAGATTTTTGCTATAGGGTGTGTGAACTCACCAGAGAGAGAGAGAGAGACAGAAAGCAAGAAATCACTGCCCAGAGGGTATGGCCAATCCCTTCTCCTCCATTCTCTTCTCAGGATTTTGGGCACATATGCACATGTGCCCATCATGGGTTTTAAGCTGCCAGGTACTAGATTTGAACTACAGTTAACTACGTGGGAGTCCAGTAATGCAACCATTATGTCATCTGCTGGTCCCCACCTGTATATGTCTTAAAGGCCCTGCCTTAATCTCACCCTCTTTCTTTTTTCTTTTTTTTTTTTGGAGAGGTTTTTGCTATAGGGTGCTTGCACTCGCCAGACAAACAGAGAGAGACAGAGAGACAGAAAGTGAGAAATCACCCCCCAGGGGGGATGGCCACACCGTAATCCCTTCTCCTCCATTCTTCTCTGGGGATCTTGGGCACGCACGCACACATGCCCGGTGTGAGTTTAAGCCACCCAGTCTGGGACTTGAACCACGGTCAACTACATGGGAGTCCAGCAACATAGCCATTATGCTAACTGCTGGTCCCCCACACCCTTTACCTAATAGAGCTGATACTATGGCCTAAGTCTCTGAAATTGATCCTGTTTTTTTCTACCATCTTAAGATATAGAAAGACTAGTTTTCCTCATGAAATACATTCCTTTGGAGAGTGAGTCACTGTATCTGGCATATAGTTCATACCTATTAAATGTTTGTTAAGTTTGCGGTGATACCAAAAACAGAATTTCTCTCGCAAATATTGGGTCATCAGAAAAGTCATGACACATGGCTTTGTCTCTGGACTCCCATGTAGTTGACCGTGGTTCAAGTCCCAGACTGGGTGGCTTAAACTCATGTCAGGTGCGTGTGCGTGCATGCCCAAGATCCTGAGAGGAGAATGGAAGAGAAGGGATTGTGGAGTGACCATCCCCCCTGAGGGTGTGATTTCTCACTTTCTGTCTCTCTGTCTCTCTCTGGCTTTCTGGCGACTGCATGCACTCTGTAGTAAAAATCTCTCCAAAAAAAAATGAAAGAAAGAAAGAAAAGTCATGATGTTGGGGCCGGCAGGTGGTGTGGTGATTATGGATGCTGGACTTCCACATGGCCTACTATGGTTCAAGTCCTGGACCTGGCGGCTTGCTTTCTCACTCCCCCCACCTCTCCCTCTCTCTCATTGTGTCTCTCTCTGGTCAAATTAAAATAAATAAAGTTAAATAAAATAATTTTTAAAAAAGTCATGACGCATTCTTGCATAGAAAAATACATCATGACTTTTCTTATGACCCAATAGTTAAGCTTCTACTTTTGCTCAAGCACTTCATGGTTCTTCGACTTGGAAATGCTGTTTTTGTTTTTTTTGTTTTTGTTTGTTTGTTTGTTTTGCTTTAAACCACCCTTGAATATGTGATTAGAATCAAAGAGACTGAAAACTACCTCATCCACATTTAGCCCACTACTACCAATGCATGTGCAATACAGGCCTTTGCTCTTACTGAATTAATTTCTGATGTGATCAGGGAACAGCTCTGGTTTAGGATGAGTAAGCAGCACAATTTTTAGAAAGTGATTTTGCCAGAATATATTGCATATATCCTTGGAACAATCCCTTACTGTAAAGACAAGATTTTTCTGGTATAAGGGAGCATTTTCTTGCAGGCAGACTCAGATCTTCACTAGTCCTGGGTTTCCCCAGGCAATTTTAAGTCCGATTAAGTTCTAGCTTTCTTCTGGAGCTGTAAGAAAGTCTGAATACTCTGGATATTCAGGTACTTACCCTCCTTCTCTCTACTCTGTCTCTTTCTTTCAATTGAGCACCCAAACATCCCTGTATTAAATGAAAGCTACCATCTCACTAAGCCCAGCAACCTACA
This sequence comes from Tupaia belangeri chinensis, assembly GCF_000334495.1. Classification (NCBI taxonomy): domain Eukaryota; kingdom Metazoa; phylum Chordata; class Mammalia; order Scandentia; family Tupaiidae; genus Tupaia; species Tupaia belangeri. The sequence continues at coordinate 804,168 of NW_006159514.1, forward strand.
CTTATGGAGTCTAGAAGAGGTAATGGGATTTGTACAGTGGGCGTAACATCCTTCCTCATCTCCTTGGAATGAAACAGCCCATGCCATTCCTTGCCTGCAGCAGCCCCACACTTCACCCCAGGTAAGGCTTTCATGCTCCTTACTCACTTCTCTCCAGTGGCTTCTTTGAGGCTTGCTGTATTTACTCACAGAGGTAGGCCTGCTTATCACAGAGGATTGCTTCACTTTCTGATCTATCCTCCTGGGGATAATTATAAATCATCACCTGCTCTTCTCTAAAGCTGATTTACCCCTTATTGATAACTTCTCCGAAGTTGGAACAATGATGTCTTCATCCCTGAATTCTCACTTAAAGTGAGAATACATTCTTTTTATTCCTTTTATATTTAGATTTTTACTATAAGCACATGCGCTTGCTGGAGTGCGCTTGCTGGAGAGACAGAGAGAGAGAGAGAGAGAGAGAGAGGGAAAGTGAGAAATCATCCCCCAGAGGGATGGCCATGCTGCAATCCCTTCTCCTCTATTCTCCTCTGAAGATTTTGGGCACACATGCACACATGCCCAGGGTATTTCCAGCCTCTGAGTCTAGGACTTGAATCATGGTCAGTTACGTTAAAGCCCAGCGCCTTAACCACTACTACACCTGCCATCCCTGAGAACAAATTCTTTTAACTAACATTTACTAAGAATTTTTATTCACATTAACTGTTGTATTGAATGTGTTAATATTTAAGCTTGCCCTTATCCTCTCTCTCTTTTTTTTTAAAGAATTATTTATTTAATTTTAAAATTTTGCTATAGGGCATGTATGCTCACCAGAGAGAGCTAGAGAGAGAGAAAATGAGAAAGCAAACCTCCAGGTCCAGGACTCGAACTGTGGTTGGCCATATGGGAGTCCAACACCTTAACCACCACATCACCTTCTGGCCCCATCCTCTTTTCTTAGACACATTTTCTTAGATTATTTCATCCCCCACCCCTCTTGTATAATCCTTAAAGATACTCCCTGTATAAATGGAATTATCTTTTAACTGTGGTGCTGGTTATATTTCTATTTATTGAATCTTATTTAAAAAGTTAACTTTAAAATAAGTAATATTTAAAGTAACTTTGATAGTAACTTTAAAATAAGTCATATTCTTATTTAAGAATGAATACTTGAGGGGAACCAACAGATGGCATGGTGGTTAAGGTGCTGGACACTCCCACATGGCCAACTATGATTCTAGTCTCCGACCTGGTGACTTGTTTTCTCATTTTTTCTCTTTCTCTCTTTCTCTCTTTTTCTCTTGCTGGTCAAATTAAAATTAAATGAATGAATAAATAAAATGAAATTAAATAATTTTAGGAAAATACTGAATACTTGGAGAAATGAAAACTTAAGTTTAAGAAAAGAAACTAACGAAAATTAATGAATACTCTTCAAAGATTTCTAAAACTTTGTAAAATTTGGGGCCAAGCAGAGGCATGATGGTTAAGGTGGCTGGGTCATACATGGCCCACAACACAGTTCAAGTCCTAGCACAGCCTGCATGCCCAAAATCCTGAAAGAAGAGAGAAATGAGGGAACCAGCAGTTAGCGTACCCACGTAGTTGACCGCGGTTCGCTTCCTGTAGTTAGCGTACCCACCTAGTTGACCGCGGTTCACTTCCTGGACCTGGTGGCTTAGAACTCACACCGGGTGCGTGTGTGTGCGTGCCCAAGATCCCGAGAGGAGAACGGAGAAGGGATTGCGGCGTGACCATCCACCCTGGGGGGTGATTTCTCGCTTTCTGTCTCTATGTCTCTCTCTCTCTGTCTGGCGAGCACACGTGCCCTATAGCGAAAACCTCTCAAAAAAAAAAAAAAAAAGGAAAGAAAGAAATGAAAGAGAAGGGGTTGCAGTGTGAGCTTCTCACTAGGATTACTTTCTCATGATCTCTCTGTCTCTGTCTCTCCAAGCAAGTGCATATGTGCTCTGGCATATTCAAACCAAACCAACCAAACAAACAAACAAAATGTTAACAAATAATGAAAACATTTTGTATTATGTAAAGTTTGTTAAAACAAGATTACAAGAAAGATCAGGAAAAAATTTTCTTTTTCCAGAAACTGGTCAAGCATCTACATTGTCCTTGGATAAATAGAAGTCCTGCTGAGCTAAATTGTACATTTCTTTCATTTGGTAAAGATATCGCTATTTTTTCTTCTGCAAGTGAACTTTCAAGTTCTTTTATTCCTATGTTTTGAAGTTCACATTGTTCTTTTGAGTAAAATGCTGAGGAGTAAAATGCAGCAAGGAGATGACAAATGTCCAATGCATTCAAATAGTATTAGTGTATTTCATTATCTTCGGTTTTGCTTTGCTTTCTGTTAAATGAAATAAATTAGATTACATGCCAAAATATGAAATGACAATTTTTTTACTACTACATGTTCAATTGTATATGGACCATATCTAACCACAAGTGAAAATTGCCTTGTTCCATATGTTGTATCACATTACTTTACCCATTTATTAAAGGTAAATACCTAAATCATTATGTGACAGAATAATAGCTGGGATTTCAAAGTGTCATTCTTGGATGAGTCTCATTTTATTTCTATATTGTCTAGTTCATATTTATTTTTCACTGGGGTCATATAGGGTTAAGATTTTTAAAAACTTAAGGCATAGGGACCAGCAGTTAGCATAATGGCTATGTCTCTGGACTCCCATGTAGTCGACCGCGGTTCGGGTCCCAGATCTGGTGGCTTAAACTCACGCAGGGTGCATGTGTGTGTGTACCCAAGATCCCGAGAAGAGAATGGACATGGCCATCCCCCCGGGGGGTGATTTCTTGCTTTCTGTCTCTCTGTCTCTCTGTCTTTCCAGTGAGCGCACATGCCCTATAGCGAAAACTTCTCCAAAAAAAAAAAAAAGAAAAGAAAAAACTTAAGGCATATGTATTCACAGAGAAACAGAGAGAGGAGAAAGTACATCTCAATAGTGTGTGGTTACACTGCAATCCCTTTTCCTCTATTTCTCCTTTTTGTCAGGATTTTGGGCACGCACACACATGTGCCTGGCATGTTCTTCAAGCCACTAGGGCCAGAACTTGAACCATGGTCAGCTATGTGGGATACAGCTCCCCTTAACCACTAGGCTATGAGGCCGGCCTTTTTATTTATTTTTGTCTCATGTCAATCTCAAGTTCAGAGGGTATTATGACTTTCCTGAGCATGAAATTTATATACCACAAATAGTTCTACTAGATTCTTACCCAGCTCTAGTGCCCTGAAACACACCAGTATGGCAGACTTAATAAATTAGAGTTCTCATACAAATATTACCAATGATGCCACTGAAATTGGAGTTAGAGATTGACTAGGTTGGAGTAGATGATTTCACATCAGGTGGGCCAAACGAATCTTCACTGGAGGGCCCAAATACATGTTCTCTGAAATATCTGTGATATTAACAGTTATGTGTATGGACTCCCTGCAAACTGAAATGATTACAGATAATGGGAAAAGTCAAGCATAATACTCAACTTTTAATGGAAAAGGGAGGAACTGAGGAATCATGTTCTATTTAGTCTGTGTCCTTGTGATACTATGGTGTTAATCTTTGAAAAACAACAACCAACATCCACCTCCCAAAAAACCTCCATAATTTTAGGACCACAGAGGGTAGCCATCATCTAACATGAGTTTGTGAAAAAGCAATCATGCTAAATAAATTTATTTTCTATCTTAAACAAATAAATAGCAAAAAGCAGTATAATAGTAGGTTTGTTTAGATACTGTGTATGATCATTGCTGACACTATGCAAAATCGTGATTTGGAGAAAATTCAATTGTCTGCTCCAGGCTTTGTTTAATACATTCAGATTACTTATACAATTGTACTTGCCACATGCATACAATTTCAAGTTCTGATTCATTCATTCAACATTATATAAGTATATACTACTCTTATTTTTATGTGACTAAGCTACTAAGGAATCTGAATTTGGTGCGGGTACAAACAAAATGTTTTATTTTCTCTAATCACTGCTCCCTCTGTACTATTTTGAATACCTGTTTTCCCCAGACAGATTCCATAGCTTTCTGGTCTTTCAAGGCTTCCAAACTTTTCCTGCCTTAGTTTAAAACCTCAAGATTTAAAACTTCCCCCATACTGGCCCAATGCTGGCCAGACCAGCAGCCATAGGGTACTGAACTAGGGATAAATTAAATCCTATATTTCACTCATTCTCCCTCTCCAAGCCCTTAGATTGAGTTGAGGAGAATGATGATAGGATTATTTCTTCTTTCTTTTGCAAGGCTTTACCCTGTGGTGTTAGAGGCTGGAAGAAGGATCAAAGAAGAAATTAATCTTTCCACTTAATCCTTCTCTATTTTGGTTATCTCTTCTCCCATTGATGCAGGGTTTATTTGTTTGTTTTTGTTTGTTTGTTTTTTATTCTATTGCCATCATGGACATGTGGTAGCCAGAGAGAGTCAGAGAAGTAGGAGAAAACACCCCTCAACGGGGCATAGTCACACCACAGTCCCTTTTTCTCCATTTCTTTGTCTTGTAGGGATTTGGGACATGCATGCAACACGTGCCCTGTGTATTCTTCAAACTGCTGGGGTCAGGATTCGAACCCCACAGTTGGCCATGTGGGATCTGGCTCCCTTAACCACTATACCACAGGGCCAGCCTCTCCCATTGATATTTTTATTGCCTGTCACATAGCATGCATTCTTAATTACTTCAGTGAACCTAAAAGGATCCCTGCATTTTACCAGCTTCCTGACAGGGAGAATCTGGCGCCTTGGTACTGTGTCCTCCTTAGGCAGTAGGCCTCTCTGCTGGGTGGAACACTGCAAAGGCAATTCAAACTCCAGCATCTTCCTGGCGTCACTTGACCCATAAGAAATCCAGGTATCATCACTGGCAATCAATGTTACCAACACAGTGGCCACGGAGTAGCCGATACCAGCTATATCATCCTAGGAAGATGGAGTTTAACATGTCAGTCAATGCTCTTCATATAATATGTGGGTGGTGTGGGCTTGAGAATAACATAAAATGTAACTGTTACTGAGTCCCACTCTGTAGGAAGCCATGAGGCCAAAGATGAGTCATAACTTCAGTCATAACTTTTTCCACCTCTCAGTCTATGTCTCCTCACCCCTGAAAACACTGTGATAGGTCTACTTCTTTCTCTAGTGTAGTCCCCCATACTCGAATTCCCAAGTGGTCTGAGTCCACAGTGGACTTACCTTTGTAGGGCTGGCTATCTTAAAGAGTTGCCTCAGTTGGGATTCAGACATAGTCATCCTTTCCCCATTGTATAGCAGCACTCGGTTTCACCTTGAAGATTAATCACCACACAGCTATGACGATGCTTTTCTGCCTTTTATTTTGCAGCTTAAAAAACCCAAATAGCCAGGGAGCGGTTTGAGTTTCCAATTCATCTAAACCAGGATACTGTTTCTTTTTTTTTTTTGATTTTTTTTTTGCTATAGGGCGTGTGCGCTCGCCAGACAGACAGAGAGAGACAGAGAGATAGAAAGTGAGAAATCATCCCCCCAGGGGGGATGGCCATGCCACAATCCCTTCTCCTCCATTCTCCTCTCGGGATCTTGGGCACGCATGCACATGCACCCGGCGTGAGTTTAAGCCGCCGGGTCCGGGACTCAAACTGCGGTCGACTACATGGGAGTCCAGCGACATAGCCATTACACTAACTGCTGGTCCCCAGGATGTTGTTTCTTGATGGAATCAATATAACAATGTATATATTAAGATACTTAATTGTGTGGTAAATTTATGCAATAAAGGCTTAGGCAAAGAAAAAAGTCAATTCCAGCAGGATGGTACCCAGGTTTCATGAAAACACTAATTCCCCACTCTTTGCATTCAGCATTTCTCTATGTTCCTTCCAGGGCATGTCTTATTACTATATTCTTCCTCTATCCTTCACATCCTCAGTCCTAATATCTCAATATAGCTAACTAGGTACTAACTAAACAGTCACCATTGATCATGCCTGGGTGGTTACTCTAACACTACCATTAGTCCCCTATCGTATTCCATATCCTTACCCTGAACCATGCAAGCAAACCCATCCACTCAGGATGGTGGAAGAGCAGAGTAAGAGAAGTAAGCGAGCAACAACTGTTTCTGAGGTTTCTTTTCAAGCAGCAGTGAAGCGAATACTAGCAAGATGATGTAGATTTGTTACTCCAGGATTTATGACCCATACTGACTTGACCAGAGACAGGGAAGAAGCAGCAGGTCAATATGTCGAGGGACCAGCAGTTAGTATAATGGCTATGTCACTGGACTCCCATGTAGTTGACCACAGTTCGTGTCCCGGACCCAGTGGCTTAAAACTCACGCTGGGCGTGTGTGCGTGCATGCCCAAGATCCCAAGAGGAGAATGGAGGAGAAGGGATTGCGGCGTGGCCATCCCACCAGGGGGGTGATTTCTCTCTATCTCTCTGTCTTTCTCTGCCTGTCTGGCAAGCGCATGCGCCCTATAGCAAAAACCTCTCAAAAAAAAAAAAAAAATGTCGAGAAGCTTCCTCAAAAGCACAGGCTATATTTAACTCTTTTCATAAGTTGTATTCTTATCCTTTGCGGCTTCTTTTCCAGCACCAAGATCTTATGCTGTGGGAATTTAATGGACCGCTTATTCCTCAACCTCTTATGCGCCAACTCTTAATTCTTGTTTATTTCATTTTCATGTGGTTTTACTTATTGTCATTATACGATTATATTGTCATTACTATCCTATTGCCAGGGCAGCTGGGAATGGAATATATGAGTACGTATCCAACTTCAGTAACGTAAGGACCCCATACAATTTTCCCTGACATTTTCTTCTGAACATTTTCATACATTTCAAAAAGTTGAAACAGTTTATTCAGTGAACTCCCACATCTTCCCCCAGTCTGGTAGCTATCACATATCTATTTATCCATCTTTCTTCTTCTCCTTTTTTAGTATGTTTCGGGCACGTGCACTCGCCACAAGGAAGAAACAGAGAGAGTGAGAAATCACTCCCTGTGGTTGATGGCCACACCACAATCCCTTCTCCTCCATTTTCCTCTTGGGTTTTTAGATATGCATGCACATGTGTCTGGCATGTTTTCAAGCTGCCAGGTTTGGGACTCACATCATAGACCCTGTTCCTGCTAGCCCCTCTATTCATCTTGCTATCCATCCATAAATCTTTGATTTCTGCAGCCAGCCCATGGTGTGGTGGTTAAGGTGGCTGCATCCCACACAGCTAACAGCACAGTTCAAATCCTGCACTTGATGGTTTGAGAAATAAGTGAGATGAGTGTGTATGTTCACTCAAAATCCTAAAGGGAGGGAGAAATGAAGGAGAAGGGATTGTGGCATGACCATTCCCAATTGGAGTGCTTTCTCACTTTATCTCTTTCCACGAGTGCACATGGTAAAACTAAAAATAAAAAAAAGTCATTTCTTTAAAGAAAACTAGTACTCTTCCCTTAAATACTTTATATCATTGGCTAGACTTCAATATCTGCTTACACTTTATCTGCTTACAATTTTCTTTAAGGAAAAAGTTACACACGTTTGTAATGAAACGAACAAAACTTAGCTGTTTATTCATTAAATATTGGAAAATGCACAAACTTGTTACCTAAACCCCTAGCAAGGCAGAGATTACTATCATTCACTCCAGATAGTACCCTCGTGCATCTTTTCAATCAGTTCTTTTTTCCAGGCAATTATGATTCTGATTTTTTTCCACCACAGACTAGTTGTTTGTTCTAGAACTTTATATAAATGAAATCACATAGTATACGATCTCTTGTACTATATGATTCCATGTATGTATTCTTTTCCTTAGCAGTATGTTTCGGGCACGTGCACTCGCCACAAGGAAGAAACAGAGAGAGTGAGAAATCACTCCCTGTGGTTGATGGCCACACCACAATCACTTCTCCTCCATTTTCCTCTTGGGTTTTTAGATATGCATGCACATGTGTCTGGCATGTTTTCAAGCTGCCAGGTTTGGGACTCACATCATAGACCCTGTTCCTGCTAGCCCCTCTATTCATCTTGCTATCCATCCATAAATCTTTGATTTCTGCAGTCAGCCCATGGTGTGGTGGTTAAGGTGGCTGCATCCCACACAGCTAACAGCACAGTTCAAATCCTGCACTTGATGGTTTGAGAAATAAGTGAGATGAGTGTGTATGTTCACTCAAAATCCTAAAGGGAGGGAGAAATGAAGGAGAAGGGATTGTGGCATGACCATTCCCAATTGGAGTGCTTTCTCACTTTATCTCTTTCCACGAGTGCACATGGTAAAACTAAAAATAAAAAAAAGTCATTTCTTTAAAGAAAACTAGTACTCTTCCCTTAAATACTTTATATCATTGGCTAGACTTCAATATCTGCTTACACTTTATCTGCTTACAATTTTCTTTAAGGAAAAAGTTACACACGTTTGTAATGAAACGAACAAAACTTAGCTGTTTATTCATTAAATATTGGAAAATGCACAAACTTGTTACCTAAACCCCTAGCAAGGCAGAGATTACTATCATTCACTCCAGATAGTACCCTCGTGCATCTTTTCAATCAGTTCTTTTTTCCAGGCAATTATGATTCTGATTTTTTTCCACCACAGACTAGTTGTTTGTTCTAGAACTTTATATAAATGAAATCACATAGTATACGATCTCTTGTACTATATGATTCCATGTATGTATTCTTTTCCTTAGCATGATGTTACTTTTTTTTTCGAGAGATTTTTGCCATAGAGCTCGTGCGCTCACCAGAAAGACAGAGACAGAGAGTCAGAAAGCGAGAAATCACCCCTAGGGGGGATGGCCACGCCACAATCCCTTCTCCTCCATTCTCCTCTCGGGATCTTGGGCACGCACGCACACGCGCCCAGCGTGAGTTTAAGCCACCGGATCCGGGACTCAACGGCAGTTCACTACATGGAAGTCCAGCAACACAGCCATTACGCTAACTACTGGTCCCCCATGTTGCTTTTGAGACTCATCCCTGTTGTTGCATGTAGCTGCAGAATACTATATTTTCTATCTGAATAGTAGTACACTCTGTGAATATACCACAGTTTATTCATTCTCCTACTGATGGACACCTGGCTGTTTCTGGTTTGGGACTATTATGAATAAAGTGACTGTGATCATTCTTGTTGAGGTTTTTTGTTTATTTTTTAGATTTTTTTCTATAGTGTACATGGGTTCACCAGAGAGAGGAGAAAAAGAGGGAAAGTGATAAATCATCCCCTAGGAGGGTTGGCCATGCTGTAGTCCCTTCTCCTCCACTCTCCTCTCGGGATTTTTGGGCATGCACACACATACCAGCATGATTTTCAGGTACTGGGTCTGGGATATAAACCATGTTTGGCCATGTGGAAGTCTAGCTCCTTAACTACCAGGCCACCTTCTGGCCCCCCCCGTTTTTTGTTGTTGTTTGTTTTTAACTGATACATATTTTCATTTCTCTTGTGTAAATATTGAGGGACAGAATCAACTGTGTCATAGGGTCAGTGCATGTTTAGCGTCACAAAAACCTATTATCCCTTTCCCCAAGATTATACCATTTTACACATTCACTACTATGAGAGTTCTAGTTGTTCCACATCCTTGCCACCAAGTGGTGTTTTCAGTCTTTTTAATTTTGTGTACTGGTATCTTTTCACTGTTATTTAATTTGCATTTCCCTGTACGTTTTCATGTGCTTATGGATCATTTATATATGTTCTTTCGTGAAGTGTTTGTTTCAGTCTTTTGTTAATTTCTCAAAATGGGTTTTGGTCAAATGCAAAAATACTCTGCTTTCTCATTCTTCCCCTCTCTGTCTCTCTCTGTTCAAAGTAATAATAATAATGATAACTAAAATTAAAAAAAAAGTTTTAGGAGCACTTTATATCCTAGCTATGAGTTCTTGCTCATACTATATGTTGGCCAGCATTTTCTCTGTTTGTGGCTTGCTCGTTTATTTTCTTAATACTATCTTTTGATGAACATAACTTTAAATTTTAGTAAAATATAATTTTTCAATTGCTTTCTTTTTCTCTATCTATCTTTATTTAAGATAGTGTCTTTCTCTGTGGCAATCCTCCTGCCTCAACCTTTCAACTAGCTGGGATTATAGGCATGTACCACCTCACCTGACTAATTTGTCATTTTCTTAATTTACTATTTTTGTTTTCTATGTCCTAAGAAACTTTATCTTCCTCCAAATCACAAAGGTGTTCTTTTATGTTTTCTACTAAAGGCATTAAAGAAAATTAAATAAATAAACTGGAAGGAAGCTTTATGATATCAGCTTTTGCATTTAGGTCTGACTCAAATTAATTTTCGTATATAGTGTGAGGTAGGGTTTCAGGCTTATTTATTTCCCACATTGATACGTAGTAATTCACACAATCTGTTGAAGGATTTCTTGCCTTTTTAATTCCTCTGGCGCTGTTAGAAATTAAATGATTTAATAATTTTGGATATACTTCTGAGCTCTCTATTCTGTTCCATCCATCTATTTATCAGTCTTTATGCCAGCTAGTACCACACTGTATTGATTTCTTTAACTCGTATCATGTCTTGAAGCCAGGTAATATAAGTCCTCCAGCTTTCTTATTTTCAAATTAGCTTTGGCTATTATGAGATCTTTGCTTTTGTGCCCACCCTTTTTAAAATGACACTGTTTTCTTTACTTTGGATCAGTTTCAAAGACCCCTTCCTCATTTACCTGTAAGTAGAGGGAGGCAAAAACGTATCCAAGTACTGGGATTTACCCAGTAAGAGGATAGTGGCAAGTGACAGAAGGACTGTTTGTTCTTTGTTATTTTATTATTATTATTATTATTATTATTAATTTTTGCTTGAGGGTACATGCACTTACCAGAGAGAGAGATAAAGGGAAAAAGAGAGAAAGACACCTCCCCGCCATGGGGCATAGCCACAGTGCAATCTGCCACAGAGAACCCTTCTCCTCAATTTTTTCCTTTCTTTGAGGATTTTGGGCATGCCTGCAAGTATGTCCAGCATGGTTTTCAAGTCATTGGGTACAGGACTTGAAATGTATGGTCAGCCATGTGGGATCCAGTTTCCTTAGCCACCAGGCCACAGGCTGGCCCCATTTTATATTTTTCATTGGAATGAGACTATATGACAAATCAGAGAGTCTTCAACCCGTTATTACCTAAAGCTGTTGGCATTTGGCATATGACAAAAGCTTTCAGTATTATTCTTTTTACTCTATTCATTAAAAAATGAATAATGTTAATATCATTTTTTGTTGAATAGGTTTAAGTCAGATAATAGATTGCAAAAAAAAACAAATGAAGAACTGTGTCAAAATTCAATGTTTTCATAATAAAAATAGATATTATGTTCACTAAAAAAATGAATAATAGCAGTAGTTAGTAAAATATTCTCTGTCTTAGGAAATA
>NW_006159514.1:815603-849667 GCF_000334495.1 Tupaia belangeri chinensis
GAGCGGTTTTGTACAAACACAAGGCACTCAGTAAATGTTTATTAACTAAAATTTGGCTTATTCCAAATTATAAAATGAGAATATTTGAAGAAGCACTAAAGCTCATACAGAACTGGTTCTGTAGCCTGGGGTTTAAGGGAGCCATACCCTACATGGCTGACCATGATTAGAATTGTGGCCTTGCGGCTTAAAGGACATACCAGATAGGTGTGTGCATTCCTAACATTTCAACAGGATAGGGAAATGGAGAAGGAATTGCGGCATAACCACATCCCATTGGAGGGTACTTTCTCTCTTGGGCACACGAATCCTCTGGTAATTAAAAAAAATGGGGCCAGCAGATGGTATAGTAGTTATGTCACTGGACTCCCACGTGGCCAACCACAGTTTAAGTCCTGGACCCAGTGGCTTGAAACTCATGCTGGGTGGCGTGTGCATGCATGCCCAAGATCCCAGGAGGAGAACAGAGGAGAAAGGATTGCAGTGTGGTCATCCCCTGGGGGGGGGTGATTTCTCAATTTACCTTACATTGTCTCTCTCTTTTAGGAGAGCATACATGCCCTAAGGCAAAAACCTCTAAAGAGAGAGAGAGAGAGAGAGAGAGAGAGAGAGAGAGAGAGAGAAAGCTTATCTGGTTCAGTCCTGCATCTGATCGCGACTTTCCACTAAATATCACCTTGTACATGATTAGTAAAGTGCAAGGGCACTTGGGGCCTTAAATGTCCAGAGCAGCTCATTCCATGAATTTCCTAAAAAATGCATTGAAAAGAAAACTGGCGATTACTGACTTCCTGAGGGAATTACTAAGGCCATGGTCCAAAATAAGATCACTGTCCTCTCCACTGCATAATTTACAGGGCTTAAGCGTCAAACCGTGAGGAAGAACAGTTTAGGAAAAGAAATCGTTGCAGGAGTACATCTACATCTATTTCACCTGATTTTTGATATCCCTCTCTTTCCTCTTCACCAAAGGAAGAATTTATTTCGAATAGGACAAATGTTCATAAAAGGAGTATAATACTTCTACAGTATAGAGAGTCCCTAAGTCATCTCATTTATCTAGTGTCTATAAGTGGTGTGGGCTGAAATAATAATTTCTGACTTATTGATTTTGGAGACAGCCTATCAGGTAGAACTTAATCTGCTCAAAGTTGAGTGCTTAACCCCTTGTAACAATCATGCCATTTCTCCATGTATACCTTAGCAAGGAGGAAGTTAAAAGTACAACTTAGTTTTGTAATGTTTCAGTGAAATATAAAAAAACATTTTAGGACTAGCCTCATAGCCTAGTGGTCAAGGGAGCCAGATTCCACTTGGCTGACTGTGGTTAGAATCCTGGCCCTGGCAGCTTGGAAAACATGTTGGGCATGTGTGTGTGTGTATGTGTGCGTGTTTGTGCGTGTGTGTGCACCAATCCTGACAGGAGGGAGAAATGGAGAAGGATTACAGTAAGGCCATGCCCATAGAGGGGTACTTTCTTCTTCTCTCTCTCTTTTTCTCTCTGGTGAGCACACACATCTTCTGACAATTAAAAAAAATATTTTTTTTAAATTTTAAGAATAGGCCAAAATGAATCAACATTTAAAAATTGTAGATGTTTGTTGTTAGCTACCATGGTGCATGTGAGGGGGCACCACTGAACGGTTGCTGAGGTTGCACAAGAGGCCTAGGTTTGGTCCTTGGCCCAACCTAGTTACCTGGGAGGCTAGAGCAGGAGGATATGATATGTTAAGATCTGGACAAAAATACCTCTTTCTCTCTTTCCCCCTACCCTTCTTTCCCCTTCTTCTTGCTCCCTCACTCATTTAAAAAAAAAAAAAAAAAGAAAAGAAATCCATGGGATTGGCAGGTGGCATTGCTGTTAAGGTACTGGACTCCTACATGGCTGACCATGGCTCGAGTTTTTGACCTGGCAGCTTGCTTTCTCACATTCTCCCTCTCTCTATCTCTGGTCAAATAAAAAAAAAAAACAGTAGTAATAAATACATTTGAGAAAAAACTCCAGATGGGGACCAGCAGATGGCGTAATGGCTACATCACTAGACTCTCTTATAGTTGACTGCAGTTCGAGTCCTGGACCTGGTGGCTTGAACTCATGCTGGGCACGTGTGTGTGTGTGCCCAAGATCCCTAGAGGAGAATTGGAGGAGAAGGGATTGTAGCATTGTTATCCCCACTGGGGGGTGATTTCTTGCTCTCTGTCTCTCTGTCCCTCTCTGTCTTTCTGGTGAGTGCACATGCCTTATAGCAAAAAATCTCTCCAAAAAAAAAAAAAAATCCAGATGTTCCAACAGTGTTTTTGTGTATGTGTGTGCACCAAGGTCAGATTGTGTTCTTTCTTTCAAATTTTTATTTTAAGGTTACCAGAGGGTGTGCTCTTGCCAGTGAAGAACAGAAACAGACTCTTGCCAGGGAGGGACAGAGAGAGAAAGTGAGAAAATACCTTCCAATGGAACATGGCCATGATGTAATCCTTTCCTCTCCATTTATCCGTTCTTTTGGGATTTGGGGCATTCACGTACTTATCCCTGGCATGTTTTTCAAGCAGAGGAAGCCAGGATTTGAGCCACATTTGGCCATGTGCTATTTGCCTTTAACCACTAAGGCACAGGATGACCCTCCACTATTTTAAGTCAGCTGCATCTTTTTTTTTTTTAATTTTTAAAATTTGCTAGATGGCACATGAGTTCTCTGGAGAGAGACAGAGAGAGAGATAGTGAGAAAGCACACCCACAGTGGAGGATGGTCATACCACAATCCCTTTTGTTCCTTTGGGCATGCACGCACATGGACCGAGTGTGGTTTTCAAGCTCTGAGTCTAGAACTCAAACTGTGCAGTCAGTCATGTAGGATTCAGCCACTAACCCCCACACCATCAGCTGGCCCTAGGTTAGTTTCATCTTGATAGTGGACAGAGAAATCCAACTTGTTCATCGTCATAGTAATGGTCTATATTTTTATATTTTCAGCACAGGAAGAGTTCTCCTTTTTTTAAAAAAAAATTTAATTCCACTTGTTGTTATTGTTTAATTTGACGAGAGAGAGAAAGGGAAAACAAGAAAGCAAGATGCTGGGTCTGGGACTCAAACAGCAGTCAGCCACGTGGGAATCCAGCGCTCTTAACCACCATGCCACCTGCCAGCCCCTCTACTCCTTGTTTTATTAGCCTGTGATAGTCTAACGCTCTGTTACATGTTTGTACTCCACCGTGATGTACTGCTTTCAAGATGACATCCATCGTAGCTGTATAGGATATAGAAGCAGGACCAAAAATGTATTTGCTAGTATAATCAGAGGAGGCAGGAAATAGTATGTTATTAAAGAAGGCCAGGAGTTGTGGCAGAACAAAATAATTGGAAATTGCCTCTTGTTTTAATACTTATATTTTAGTTTATTACGGGACTAGTCATTAGTATAATTCTTACTTTCACCCGCAAAGGGCCTGTCTGGTTACAAATTAGTATAATGTAAATAGCCTGGGAGTCGAAAAAAATGTTTCTGTGGGTTCCTGTGTGTAGCAGGCCCACATTTTGGTTTTGCATCTGGGGGTAATATATTATTTTCATAGGCAACAAATTCACCAGCAGATTTAAATTTCCAGCTCACTCAAGCTACATATTGAACCTTTTATGAACCCAACTCTAAAAAGTTAGTATTTACATCTGCTTTTTTTAGGGTCAACAATGAACTAATTGCAACTAATCACTCAGCTTTAACTTCCAGTTTTGTTTTCTTGCCTAGGCTGTCTTAAGTTTACAGCTTAAGGTTGTTCCACAGTTTTACTTTTTTTATTATTATTATTTTCAGATAAATTTCACATTTTACACAAAGTCTTCCATCATGATGTATACTATATATATGTATTTCAATAGAGAACTTTGCATTTTTTTTGTCTGTTAAATCTTTCTTCCCTTTGCACCTCACACCCACCCTCTTCCACCCACTCTCTACCATCCAATCCCTTCCCTTACGGTCTTTGATATCTACACTTATCCTATTATCATATCTTCTGTTCCAGTTTTAAAATGATTTCTTGTTTATGAATATAATTTTGTGACTTAAAGAAAGATTTCCAAGTTACTATATTGATATGTTATAAAAAATTGTGAAAATTTTAATGATTTCTACCACATTTTCCTAAATACATTGTGAGTCCTATCTTGATAGGTTTGTCTTTTGCTATTTAATTACCTAATAAACTCTCTCCCACCTTTGATCTATGGTGGAGGCAAAAGTAGGTTTTAATTCGCTAATACTTCTACTAATACTGTCAACTAATTATTACAACAGAATATGGATTGCAAAGTTTCTCAGGGCAGAAATTCTACTGTATATGCTTTTGTATTCCTTTTAACAATCAGTATATTTCCTACAGTACATATGTTTACTATATTAGAGCTCATAATACAATACAGCATTGTGGATTATTATATTTGGATAGACGAAAAACCTAGCAAAATTTACACTTATTTAGAGTAGCTGAACTCTTTTATCTTCTTTATATGGCAACCTTATTTAGTTTTAAATGACTATGTCTTCTCTATTACATGTAGATTGGCACTAGTGAGGCCCTTAAACTTGCTCAAAAGATCAGTAATTTATTTTTAATTTGCTATAGGGTGAGTGTACTCACTGGATACAGACAGACGAGGAAAAGAGGGGAGGGGAGGAGGAGGAAGTGAGACAGCATGGGGAGAGGCCTGGGGGGTAGGGTGGGGTGGGGGGGCACACTTACCCTATCTGCTTTTTAAGCTGCTGGGTCCAGGATTAAAATGGTGTAGTCAGTCATACAAGATTGAGCCACCTTAACCTATATACCACTAGCTGGCCCAAAGATCAGCTATTTTTTAAAACAATAATTATTTTATTTTTTATTATTTCTTAAATATTATTTATTATTTTTTCTTAAATTGACCAGAGGGACAGAGAGAGAGAGAGAGAGAGAGAGAGAAAGTGAGAAAACAAGCTGCCGGGTCCAGGACTTGAACCGTGGCTGGCTGTGTGGGAATACAGTTCCTTAACCTCCAAGTTACCTGCCGGCTCCAAGATAAGCTATTTTTAATCAAGAAAATTTTCATTCTGGCCTGGTACCTATACCTATGAATTATTGTGGTGGGCTCTGTTTAAATGTGATGTCTTCCTTTCTAGGATTGGTCAATGCAACTCTAAATTTTGGTGAACAACCTGTTCCAATAGAAAATACTCATTTTAAACATATGCCTTCCTTTCCTTCAAGTACTTTTATTCACACTGGGAAACTGCACTACTTAAACAGACATCTTCCCCTTACAAAGTATGGTAAATTAAACATTTTGAGATTCTTACTTATAGAAACTTAATGGGACCAGCAGATAGCATAATGTTTATATAACTGAACTCCCAAGTAGTTGACCATGATTCAAGTCCCGGACCCAGTGGCTTAAAACTTATGCTGGATGCGCATGTGTTTATGTGCCCAAGATCCTGAGAGGAGAATGAAGGCAAGGGATTGCAGCAAGGCCATCCCCCTGGGGCTTTCTCTCTGTCTCTCTGGCAAGCACACATGCCCAATAGCAAAAATCTCTCTAAAAAAAAAGGAAGAAAAAGAAAATGAGAAATAGCAGAGTATCAAGGACATAAAGTACTAATAGAATAAAATGTTACATTGTTGAAAAAACGGTGAGCAGACTAAAGATAAAAAGGAGATAGTGGTGAGACAGTAAAAGCAACTGTAGCAGAAAAGGTCATTCTGGGAGTACTTGGAATGCAGTTACTTACCAATGGTCTCCATTTGTCACTCCTTTGCGTTCACTTCTATTACCGTGGATACTTAAGACAAATAAGATCAGTAGACTGGAGAAGTGGGAAGCCGCATATGAAATTCAACATTGGAAATATAAAAGAGGGTAGAGAGGAACTGACAGCTAAGTAATATTAAGATAAATCTTGGAGTTTGTTTTTAAAATGCATATGCTTAGTTTAAGAACAAATAAGTATACATATGGTTGGGTTGTGGGGAAGCACTGACCATTTATAAGTGAACAGATGATAGACACTATATGTTGTCTCTTTATTATTTTTAAAGTTTTTGCCCTAGCGTATATGGTCTTGCCAGAGGGAAACAGTCAGAGAGAGGGCAAAAGAAAGAAATTGCCCCCCTCCAGTGCGGGGATGGCCAGGCTGCAATCCCTTCTCCATCTTCTCCAGATTTTGGTTATGCATGCACACATGTCCAACATCATTCTCAAGCCACCAGATTTGGGACTAGAACCACAGTCAACCATGTGGGGTCCAGCACCATGGCACCTGCTGGTTCCTTATTATTCCCATTGTTGCTATTAAGGAGACAGAGACAGAAGAGAAACACGTGCAGAGAGAGATGGAGAGAGCATCTCAGCACATCATGATCCTCCTGGAATTATAAGTGCCTGCCACAGTCCTGGCCTGGCCTGTTTGGGTTGGTTTATGTTGGTACAGGAACCCAACCCAGGCCTCCCACGCATACTGCATGAGCCGCTGCAGGTGTGCCTGTCTTTGTATTCTTTACATACATACTAAATGTCCGACCGACTTGAATTCCCAGTAATCGACTGAATCAGTTTGTGGCCTAATATGGTCACAATGGTAAGACTGGGTTTTAGGGACATCATTTTGGTTCAAGGCAGAGCTGCTACTTAGGTAGAGCTGGAAGTCAAACGGAGACTTACTCTCTGTCCACGTACCAGCAAGACCAGGATTCCTCAACTCATTGCACAAAAAATTTTAGGTAATTAGGAAAATGGTGTTTACAAATAAAGCTTTATAAGTAAGACACGAGGCCAAATTTAATGGTCTGTATTTGTCCCATATGCCAAGTTAGAGGCATACTACTCAAGTTGTGTTTACTGAAGTTTTCCCCAGGGTAGGTAGTAATTCCCCATCTTTTTTGTCAGTATTTGCCATGAGTTGTCACTAACTCATTATTATTATTAATGGGACGTGCTCTTTGACCCTTTGAAATCTTCCTCAATATAGGCCCCAAGTGTTCCTTTAAGCCTCGGGGAAAACGACTTTGGCTGGTCTGCGCCCAAAGCCACACCCACCGAGGCCTTGGGAAACCTGGGGCTTCTCCGGGCGGCGACTCGCCGGTAGCAACCACGCGCACGTCGGAATCCCACTGCTCGCACCGCAGTCTGACCTCTGCGGGGGCGCCCCAGCTCTGCCCCGCAGGCCCGCTCGCCCGGGGCCAGCCACCTTCCTTGCGGGGGCGCCAGGCCCTCCCAGCCCCTGCGCGCGCGCCCTGACAGCTCGGCCTTGCTCGCTCACTCGCTCGTCCCCGGCTTCCGAGCACAGCATGGCGGTCAAGGTGACTCCAACTCTCTGCTGCTGTCTTTATTGCATAAGAGACATTCTGAGGGCCCTGCCTGCAGCCCCCCACCTCTTCCCATTTCCTCCTTTGCCTAGTTCTTAGATGGCGCGTCCTGGGGCTCCAGCTCGCGCGTCGGGGAGCTGTGCGGGGCTTGGACCTAAGGGAGAGGAGGCCCCGTCTGGGGGAGGGGAAGGAGGAGGGATTGTGAATTAGAGGGGCTTGTGAGGACCACCGGTCGGTGAAGGAAGAGTAGTGGCCTGCCCTAGGTGCGTGGGATTGCGAACCCGGAGTTTGGAGGACATGGGAAAGGGAGGAAGGAAGTGGCAAGGAAAGCCGGGGATACCTAGGGCATCAATGTATTGCGGTGGGGGAGGGGGTGAGGATTGAGTAATTTGGGGCCTCAGTAAGGCTGCGAGGGCTGTGGTTGACATTTGCGTTGCACGTTGCCGGTTGCAGGATGTCCAAAGTATTCGTATTTTTGTGGCATTTCTCATTTTAGGTTGAATGGAGAAAGGGGGCGCGGAGATAATTATATGCTAATACTGCTTTTCATCGGGAAGAAAGGCTGCTAGGCCACCCCATTAATTAAGGTGTTTTAACTCCCTGCTGCCCTACTCTTGCTGACCTCTTGATTCGAGCGTGGAGTGTTGGCTACTGCGTTGCTAGTAGATATGGATGGAGTAAAGTCAAATTGATCCTCTTTGCCTGCCCTTCCAGTGCAGAAAGTCTGGTAGATTCGCTATATTGAAGGCCGTTCACACCTGTTTTTCCACCGGCTAGTCATACATCTCCAATTTGACAGTTGTTATCAGGAATTAGGGCTTAGGGTTTGTTTTAAATTAAATGCCCTTATAAAAGATAAGAGTATTGATTGTTAGCATGTGAACTCTAATTGGAAGAGATTGTGTAGTCTCTAGTGAAGCATTAACTGGATTTTTTTTTCCCTCTTGCAGGTGCATACAACTAAGCGAGGTGATCCCCATGAGTTAAGAAACATATTCCTACAGGTAAATTGGCTTACCTAGTGTACGTTTTATTGAAAAAACAAAGGTGTAAGTCTTTAGTCCTTTTCAGGCCTAAAAAATTTGGGCTAATTTGAAGAATGTTCTATTTTTATGCATTCTTATAAACATGGCTAGATAAAGTAGCTTATAGTTCTCTTAAGGTTTGATTAAAGGTTTTCCTTTTTATTATGGGCTTATAAAAGGTTTTCCTCAATTTGCTGTTTTTCTTTATATGACTTCAGCTATGTAAAAGAGGACTAAAATGAAGAATTTCCAACTTTTCTTAATCACTGAGATCAAGAAAACAATTTCAAAATGTTTGGCATTCTTGTATAATTGATAGGTATGGTGACTAAAATGTTTTCTTCCTTGAAAGTTGCACGTTAATAGTTTTCCTGTAATTTGTTACAAAGACAAGACTATTACAACTATTCTTAACTGGTGTGTGCCTTCCCCTCTTCTCTTATTTAGATCTGTAGATAGTTGGGGACTTTGACAAAACATTACTCTTTCAGATTCTGGTGAAGATCTACCTCACTTCTGCTAAGTTTTCTGGATCAGTAACTTGCCTGTAGACTTAAAAAAAAAAAAAAAAAAAAGAGAGAGAAGACTTAGTGTTTTGTTTTGCTTTCTTTTCTTCAATTTCAAAAGTTCCCTATGCAGGAAGTTGAACTTAAGTAGATGTAAGGGAGACAACCTAAGGTGTTTCACTAAATATTGTATTTTTCTCTGAAATCTTCTTCTGAATGCTTTGTATTTTAAACCTAGGTTCTGTGTAGACACTTTGACTATGTACAGGTCCCTGTTGGGTATAATTTTCCTCTGTAAAATGAGAGGTGACCTCCAAGGTTCCTTCCAATTCTAAACGTCTATGATTCTATATTAGGAACAGATTCTAACATATGCTGATGAGCCTGGAATAGATGACATTTTTATCGGAGACATGTGGCTTGCTTAAGCTATTGTTGGGGAGGAGACTGCATAGATAACCTTACATATATGTATCCATAGTTTACGCTAAAGAATTAGTGAAAAAGGGAATCTTAAACTTTATAAAACCTGATAAGAGAAGTATCTTTTCCAGAAGGAAAAGAATTGGAATAGCATTGTTACATTTGTGACTAGAAACCTTTATTTCTCACAAGTACTCTTGAGAATAGCCCCAAATAAATCAGTATTAACCACACCGTATGATTATACTCAATCGTTTTGTTAAGTGTTTATATAGTATATTTACTTTTATTTTCTAGGTTAAGTAGGTGTGGAAAAAACCGATGGCAGTGCTGCATGATGTAGTGAAAAGAGCACTGTCCTAGAGGTTCAATTCCCAGGCCTGCATCTATCCGGCTCTTGTACCTTTAGCTTGATTACCTAGCCATCTGGGTTTCATGATAGGAATGGAAATTGAAGTCCTTCCAGTTTTAAACATTCTGTGGAGAGAAAAATCAAACTCTAATTCTATGTGGATTTTTTTGTTTGTTTGTTTGTTTTATGAGGTGGAGGTATAAGGAGAGATGCTCTTCCCTATCTCTTTGACAACTTTTTAAATCTTAGCTTTTCATTTAATGTTTTGCATATTATTTTTTAGACATTTTTATTTCTTTTTTTTATAAATAATTATTTTATTTAACTTTCTTTCTTCCTTCCTTCCTTCCTTCCTTCCTTCCTTCCTTGCTTTCTTCCTTCCTTCCTTTCTTTTAATTTGACCAGAGAGAGAGAGAGAGGGAGAGAGGGAGGGAAAATGAGAAAGCAAGCCGCCAGGTCCAGGACTTGAACCGCAGTCGGCCATGTGGGAATCTAGTGCCCTTAATCACCACATCACCTGCCTGCCCTGTTATTTCTTATCTTTTTAATTGTCAGAGGGCATGTGCAATTTCTAGAGGGAGAGAGAGAAGGGAGAAAACACCCTCCCATGGGGCATAGTCAATCCTTTCTCCTTCGTTTCTCCATCTCGTCAGATTTTGGGTGTGCATGCACATGTGCCCTGCGTGTTTTCTAGGCCACTGGGGACTGGAATTCCAACCTCTACTGGCTGTGTAGAATCTGGCTTTCTTAATCACCAGACTACTTGGTGGCCCTAATTGTTTTTTAATTGCCAGAGGGTGTGTACACTCACCAGGGAGAAAGAAAAGAGGGAGAAATTATGCCCTAATGGAGCATGGTCCTGCTGCAATCCTTTCTCTTCCACTTCTCCATCATGTCAGGATTTGGGGTATGCATGCACAAGCGTCCAATGTGCACTGGTTTAGAAGTTGAGCCACAGTTAGCTAGGTAGACTCAAACTCCCCCCATCCCCAACCACTAGGCTATATGGCCAGTTCTATACATTATTTTGATGATGCCCTTTTTTCATTTAATTTTATTTGTTATTATTTATTATTATTTTTTGAATTTGACCAAAGAGACACAGAGAGAGAATGAGAGAAGAAGAAAGTGAGAAAGCAAGCTGCCAGGTCTGAGACTCAAACTATGGTCAGCCCTGTAGGAGTCCAGAACCTTAACCACCATGCCACTTGCCGGCCCCTGATGATGGCTTTTTTTTAAAACAAAACAAAACAAAACAACTTTTTTAGGGTTTTACCATAAGGCATGTGTGCTCACTGGAGAGAGAAACAGAAGAAAAGTGAGAAATCCCCCCCAGGGGTGGCAATGCAGTCCTTTCTCCATTCTCCTCACAGGATTTTGGGCATGCACACACCCGCACCCAGCATGATTTTCAAGCCATCAAGTTTGTATTTTATTTTTATATTGAAAGTCTGCAGAATTACAAGTGTATATTTAGCACTAAGTATAAAGCATTGACTCACACATTTTTGATAGGTAAAAGAGCTAGAACAGGGACCAGCAGTTGGCGTAATGGCTATGTTGTTGTACTCCCATGTACTCGGCCGCGGTTTGAGTCCCAGACCTGGTGACTTAAAATCACACTGGGCACGTGTGCGTGCGTGCCCAAGATCCCAAGAGGAGAATGGAGGAGAAGGGACTGTGGTGTGGCCATCCCTCTTGGGGGATGATTTCTTGCTTTCTGTATCTGTCTTTCCGGCAAACGCACACACCCTATAGCAAAAACCTCTTAAAGGAAAAAAAAAAGAGCTAGAACAAAGATACATTTAGGAAGGTATAAAGTGGCTGGAAACATATAAATTAACTAGTAAAAGCAATTTGGAGATAGTTATGAATTAACAGTTTTATTCCTGGCTTGAGTACTTCAAACTATAGTTACTTGAAGCTATGTATGCCTATGGTTTATTAAAATTTTAGATAAAGATGTGTGCTAACTATGTATTTCTTTTTGTTTTGTTAGCTCACAGGAGAGAGAGAGAGAGAGAGAGAGAGAGAGAGAGAGAGAATGAACCCCCCCCTCCAGGGGTGCAATCCCTTTTCTTCCTTTCTTCTCTTGGGATTTTGGGCACATATACCTGGTAATTTCCAAGCTGCAGGCTATGGGATATAAACTGCTCAGCTGGCCATGTGGGATCCAGCCACCTTAACTACCATACCATCTGATTGGCACACTACATATTTCTTTATCTCTTAAAATTAAAAAAAAAAATTACCAGAGAGTATCTGCACTCACTGGAAAGAAAGAGAGAGAGAGGGAGAGAAAGGAAGAGAAAGTACCCTTCAGCAGGGTGTAGTCAAGCTACAATCCCTTCTTTCCCATTTCTCCACCCTGTTGGGATTTGGGGCATGCATGAGCACATACCTGGCACAAGTCTGAAACTGCCAGACTGGGATTCGAACCGGGCCTGGGATCTGGTTTCCTTAACTATCCAGTCCTGGAACTGGCCCTAGCACTTAACATATCTACCCAACAAATATTTACTAAGAACTATTTGCTGTGTGCCATGCAATTGTATCAATATTTAGTTAGTTAGCAGGCACTAATTTGAATAATCAGAGGTGGAAATTGAGCCAAGACTTGAATGATGGTGGTCATGAGATTGGACTAACTCCTCTCTGAGGCCCATTCTATCTCTAATAGTCTGTGGTTGAGGGAGTCAAGGATAGTGAAGGCAAATGCATAACATGTGGTAGAAAATCAGAATGACTTGTCCAGATCCGAGTGGTCCCGTAATAGTAATGACATTGGCTAATGTTTATTGATTATTTAGAGTGTTGGCACTGGCACACAGTACATTATATTAATTTTCATAATCGTATGAGGTAGGTTTTGTACTCCTGTTCTGTAGATGAGGTAATGACTTGGTTCCTTAGTTCATAAGTGGTAGAGACTGGATCTCAGGTAAACTCCAAAATCCATTCTCTTAACCTTTACAGTATACTGCTTGTAGGATCTTGAAAGAGTGATTTTTGAATGACAAAGTTTTGTCAGGGGCTAATGTGTTGCATTAAGATGTTGAAAAAAATCTGGTTGCTTAGATGATGAAATAAAAAAAAAAATCTTTACACCATAACTATTGATGTTTAGAACAGTTGGCCAAGGAGTTTGGATTTGAAGCAGTGGGGTGGCACTATGGGTTTCTGAGTGGGCGGATTGAAGTGGTGAGTTCTGGCAGCTCTCTGCGTATGTTGGATAAAGTGTAGAGAGATTGGAAGTAGGTAAGGCGATCCGTTAAGAGGCTATCGAAATAATACAGGTGGGAGATAATGACCTGAAGTGGCTGATGGCTGGGGAAATGGAGAGGAAGAACAATACCTGCAACTTCGTAAGGGAAGAGCCTATTGAATTTGGTATTAAATGTGGTAGTAAAGAAAGGAGTAGTGAGGAACGAACCTGGCATTTTTTAGGAGAGATGGTAATTGACAAGGTACTTTTTTGGGAAATTTTGGGGAGGGGTGAAATTAAATGTGGTTGCTAGAAAAATACCTCACTAAGTTAAAGTCAAATTTGGACAGATATAAATTTGTATAGGTGATAGATGACTCTTTGTGGTTAGAGGGATTAAATAAAAAATAAACAAGAGAGAGAATTAGGGACTGATTTATAAGTGATGTCCATAACTGAAATGAGAAAATGAGAAGAAGGAAGAGGAAAGAGACAAATTTCCCATGGAGCCCATAGCAAAAATGTCATAAAAAGTAGTCACAGGTTAAAACATAGGTTATGTCATGAGTATAATTTGGTTTTGGTAGGATTTGGAGTCAGATGTGTTCAGGATCATTCGAACTATTTAAAGACTACAGAGAAGATTTAACTTAAAAATTTAGAATACAATTGAAAGCTCTTTGTAAATTTTAAATCCAAAGCTCATTGTAAATTTACAAATAGTTAATATGGTTTATAAGTAATTTATTTTGTCAGGCAACTGTTTCCATTTGAAAGCTCCGGTACATCTATGTTTGGTGGAATTGTGTGTGCAAGTTCAAGAGAAGGGCTTTATAAGAGTAAAGCACTATCAGGCCAGCCTGTGGTGTGGTGGTGAAGGTGGTTGGATTCTGTACTGCTGACTGTGCAGTTAGGGACCTGGCAGCTTGAAGAACACGCTGGGTACATGTGCGTGTATGCTGGGTGCATGTGATGCATGCCCAAAATTCTGAAAGGAGGGGACAATAAAGAGATTGCAATTACTACCCTCCATGGAATATGTTTTCTTACCCCCTCAGTGAGAACACACACACTCTAACAAAATTAAAAAAAAAAAAAGTAAAGCATTATTAGTTTGCATATGCAGAAACAAGTTCAATTTTTGTCTGTGTTCATTGTTTCTCAAATTTTGATGAGCTATATTTTCTATTAAAAAAACGCAATATTCACTAGGGTTCTGCTTTTCCTGCCTTGCCTCCCCCTCAAGTTGGTAAAACCGGAGTACAACAAATGAATTCTTATGTTAGACTCTGCTACAATTTTACAACCAATTGTTAAGCTAAGATCTTGCTATTATTTCCCTTACAACTATCATTTCTAGATTTCCTTCTTCTGCTTTTACCTCTTTTACCCTACACTGTCATTGACCCAATTTTGCTACATAAGAAGTCTACAGTAGCGAAAGGAGACAAGAGAAGCAGTGAAGAGGGAGGGGAAGAAGGGAGGTAGGGACCATAGAACGGCATAGACCGTTTGCTATAAGCCTGACACATTTCAAAATGAAGTGAATTTATCAAAAACTTTTTAAGTGAGTGATTTTTAAAGATTTCTTTATAATTTTTTATTTAGTTGATAGACTCCATTGTTCACTTGTTGGTGTATGATATGGTAAAACAACATACGTGACTGTACAAGTATATATTACCAAAAATGTACTGAGATGTAGAAACCAAATATTATTTTGATCCCTTTTAAAAATTATCATCAGTGTAACAATGAAGATCATATTCCACATAAAATTATGGAAATGTATTTTTTTCTATTTATTTTAAAGGGGAAGAAGATACTCCTAATGTGTAGCAAAGGTTGTTTTTTTTCCCCCCAAAGAATGATTATTTTTTTTAGGGTTTTTATGATGTATTTTTAATCTAAAGAAATATCCTTTTCTCAATAAATATTTATTTACCTACTATGTATTTACATATTGTGGCAATAGGCTGTGACTGAGAAGGGTATTAAAAAGGAATTTTATCAGGAAAAGCTTCCTGTTTGTTTGAATATACATTAGGGCTATGTTTTCAGTAGCATGGAAAATGTACCATAGTATTAGAGTTACAATAAAATTAACAAATATTTTTTTTTGAGAGTTTTTTTTTTTTTTTTGCTATAGGGCGTGTGCGCTCGCCAGACAGACAGAGACAGAGAGATAGAAAGTGAGAAATCACCCTCCAGGGGGGATGGTCACGCCGCAATCCCTTCTCCTCCATTCTCCTCTCGGGATCTTGGGCATGCACGTACACACGTCCGGTGTGAGTTTTAAGCTACCGGGTCCAGTATGTGAACCATGGTTGACTACATGGGAGTTCAGCGACATAGCCATTATGCTAACTGCTGGTCCCAACAAGTATTTTTAAAAATAATTATTTCTTTATTTAATTCCATTTGTTATTATATTTTAAATTTGACCAGATAGGGACCAGCAGGAGGCGTGTTGGTTAAGGCACTGGACACTCCCACAGGGTGAACCACGGTTTGAGTCCTAGACCTGGTGGCTTGCTTTATCACCTTCTCTCTCACATCAAATTAAAAATATATGAATGTGTAAATAAAGTTAAATAAATAATTCATAAAAATTTTTTTTGACCAGTCAGAAACAGAGAGAGGGAAATTGAGAGAACAAGCCACCAGGTCCAGGACTTGAACCATGATGAGCCATGTGGGAATCCAGTGCCCTTAATCACCGTGCCACTAGCCAGCCCCAAGATTTTGCAAGTATTAATGGGTGATAATATTTACTGAAACCAGAAGCGGAAAAAAGGGGTGCTCTTATCTAGTATTTGGGAAAACAAAGACTCCTTGGAAAGTAGTCTGGCAATGGTTTAAAATAAAAAGAAAATACCATTTGAAGAAACAATTATGCTTTAGAGATATTTATCCTAGAGAAAAAAAATACTCCTAAGAATACTTATGTTCAAGGTTGTTAATTACAGCACTCAGTGTTCCCTCAAGAAAGAAAGAAAGAAAGAAAGAAAGAAAGAAAGAAAGAAAGAAAGAAGCATGTCTATCTACTACCTAGCATGGTTTATAATCCAAAGTCTGGTATATTAAACAAAGTCACTTCATATATGTTGTCTGTGTATTTATAGATATGTTTGTATATGATTTGATGAACACTGAGAAAGGTATGGAAAGATAAATATTAGATGAACTTGATCGGGGAAAGGATAAAGGAAAAAATAAAATCTAAGTGCGTATATATTAAACTTCGGGTAAGTAAATACTTTTAAAAGCATGAGCTTGGCAATTCAGAGCCTGAATCTAAAGGAGGCCTTCCAGTGTACGTGGGGCTGAATGAACCCAGTATGGGATACACAGAAGAGCATCTACAGTTTTACGAGCCATGCTGACGAAGGGTTTTCTTGAGTTCTTCAGAATATAGGAATTGAAGATGGTAGCTTTTATGTTTAGTTTAAAAAGCATTTGCCATATGGGGCCGGCAGGTGACGTGGTGGTTAAGGACGCTGGACTCCCACATGGCCGACCACGGTTCAAGTCCTGGACCTGGAAGCTTGCTCTCTCACTTTCCCTCTCTCTCTTTTTCTCTCACTCTGTCCCTCTCTGGTCAAATTAAAACAAAATGAAATAAATGAATGAATAAATAAAGCTAAATAAAATAATTCTTAAAAAAAAGAAAGCATTTGCCATAAATAAATTTTATATGGGATATGCAGATTTTTTATTAAAAAAAGGTAGTGAGTGTTAAGGGCAGACTGACACCATAGTGAGACTGTCCTTGGATCAGTAAGAAAGATTTTTTAAAAATGGAAAATTAGATTATTAAAAGCCATGTTATATGGTACTACCTATCAGTTTATTATTTTTAAATTATTTGCGTCATTTTATTTATCATTATTTTAAAATTTTTCTCCAGAGAGAGACAGGGACAGAGAAAGTGGGAAAGCAAGCCACCAGGTCCAGGACTCAAACTGTAGACAGCCAATGTGGGAGTCCAGTGCCTTTAACCACCACATTACCCGCTGCCCTGATCAATTCATTATTAATTGCCTACTGTGTGCCAGGCTAGCTCTGTGCTAGGTTCTACCCTTCCAGAGATAAGAGAGAGGAATTCAGTGAGGATAGGGAATAAGACACAGGAATTCAGTGAAGGTAGAACCCACACTCTAGGGGTGAGACAGATGATTTAGAAAGTCCTTCCCCACCTAAAAAAAGGTTACTACAGAGACAATTCTGATAAGGAAATAAACAGAATGATAAAAGGGCCATCATTTGTCATCATTTTTCAAGAGGGTGGCCAGTGAAAACCCTTGAAGGGGTAATATTTGAGTCAATAACTAAAAGATGGGTAAGGGGGAGGCGATTAGAGGACTCCAAGCTCACATGTGTAAAGCTTTAGGTGTGGAAAGGCTCTGGTTCACTCAAGACCCAGAAAGGAGGCCAGTGCCCGAAGCACCAGTAGCGAGGGGGTGAGTGGCCAGGAAGAGATGAGGCTGAATGAGCCATGTGAAGCAGGGCCTGTGTCCAGGCCATGGAGAAGTTTAGGTTTTTTCTTGACAGAAGTGTGGAAACCAGGACCAGCAGATGGAGCAAGGGTTACGTTGCTAAATTCCCATGTAGCCAACCACGGCTTGAGTCCCAGACCCAGTGACTGAAACTCACACCGGGTGTGTGTGCCCAGGATCCCGAGAGAAGAATGGAGGAGAAGGGATTGTGGAGTGGGCCATGCCCCCTGAGGGATGATTTCTTGCTTTCTGTCTCTCTTGTCTTTCCGGTGAGTGCATGTGCCCTATAACAAAAAAAATCTCTCTTAAAAAAAAAGTGTGGAAATCACTGCTGGTCCTTCACCTTGCACATGGATGAGTGATTTCATAGTTTAAATAGATCATATGTATGTATTTATTTTTAATTTGCTATAGGGCATGTGTGCTCACTGAAGAGAGGTGGGAGGCAGGAGAGTGAGAAAATGCCCCTCGCCCCCCAGGGAGGACAGGCAGTGGTAGTCCCTCTTCCTCCAGTCTCTTCTTGGGATTTTGGACACATTTTGGGTGCTCACACACATGCATCTGGTGTGTTTTTCAAGTTGCCGGGCCCAGGACTGAAACCACACAGTTGGTCATGTGGGATGGAGTCGCGTTAACCACCATGCTACAGCTGGCCCTAGGTCATATTTAAATAGGTCGTATTCCTATGTAAACTGTTTGACATTTAAATGGTTTCTCATGAATGACTGCTTTGAGTAGACTGTGATTCTTCCAGTTTAATTCCTTCCTGTCTGTGGATTCTCAGAGCACCTTGCACTGGATGAAACTCCTTTTCATCCAGGAGGCAGCAGAGTGTAACTGGAGCCTGCACGGACTTTGCAGCGTGACCTAGGATTGAATGTGCATGTGATTCCTTTTAGCTCTGTGGCTTCGGGTGACTACATTACTTCTGGAGTCTGTTCATCTAAGAAGGGATAACTGTGCCTAGTGCATAGAGATGTTATACAGATTAAGTGAAGTGAGCCTGCGCTGTAGCACAGTGGTTAAATGTTGTACGTTGAGAGCTGGATCCCACATGGCTGTCCATGGTTCAAATCTTGGCCCTGGTGTCTTAAATCTGCTGGGTACATGTGCATGTGTGTCCAAACTCCTGATGGGATGGAGAAATGGAGAAGGAGAAGGGATCGTAGTGTCACCATGTTCTATAGAGGGGTGCTTTCTCTTTCTCTCTCTCTCTCTCTTTCTTTTTCTCTGGTAAGTGCACATGCCCTCTGGCAATTAAAAAAAAAAGGTTCTGTCAAGTAATTTGTCAACTATGGCTGACACATGAAGGACCAAATAAAACTTAGTTATTTGTCTCCTTCCTTCTCTTCTAAATTGAGAGGATGGCTTTTTTTTCTTAATAGGATCTGAGTCCCTTATCTCCCAGCGCCTAATAAAGTGAATAAGATATGTGTTTATGATTATGAACATGTTATCAGTTAATTGCTCACATTCTTGTTACATATATCTGAAGGTCTTCGCAAATCCTCATGTTCGGAGATATTGCATAAGAGGTTGTAACAAAATACTGTAACCACAGGGTTTGAAATAACAAGATACAGACCTGAAAGACAGACTTATAATTGATTCTTTATGAGTGTAACTTTCTCTGCTTTTTTTTTTAAGAATTATTTTATTTAACTTTATTTATTTATTTTAATTTGACTGAAGGTGAGGGGAGGGAGGGAGAGAGAGAGTGAAAAGCAAGCTGCCAGGTCCAGGACTCAAACCCTGGTTGGCCATGTGGGAGACCAGTGCCCTTAACTACCATGCTACCTGCTGGCCCCAGCTTTCTCTGCTTTTTAAAAATTACCACCTTCCTTTTACGTCTGGTTCGCTTTTCCTTGGTACTGCGGACTTCTCTGAAAACGTCTTCCACAGAAACCATTGTTATGACAGGTAGTGGGGCTCCTAGAATTGGAAGGAACACACATTTTTGAAGATGTGAAGATTTATTAGTCAAGACTATTTTAGCTTTATTTATTTATTTATCTTAGTGAGAGAGCATGCATGGGAAGGAGGAAGGGAGAAAGACAAAGAAAAGTATTTACTTTTTGACAGGGTTTTATCTGTGGGAACCTCTCACCCTAGCCTAGGATCACAAGCTGGGTGCCTTGGCACCCAGTATATCTGGGTTGGGCCAGGAACCAAACCTGTAGCCTCAGCCATTTCAGCTGAGCCTATTTGAGTCTTTTTAAAAAAATTATTTATTGGGGCCAGCAGGTGGCATGGTGGTTGCGGGCGCTGGATTCCCACATGGCTGACCACAGTTTGAGTTCCGGACCTGACGGCTTGCTTTCTCACTTTCTTTTTCTTTCTCTCTCACTCTCACTTTCACTCTGTCCCTCTCTGGTCAAATTAAGTAAGAAGATAAATGGATAAATAAAGTTGAATAAAATAATACTTAAAAAAATTACTTATTGGGACCAGTAGGTGACATGGTTAAGGCCACTGGACTCCCACATAGTTGACCATGGTTCAAGGCCTGGACCTGGCGACTTGCTTTCTCACTTTCCCTCTCTCATTCTGTCCCTCTCTGGCCAAATTAAAAGAAATAAAACTGAATAAATAAAATAATTTTTAAAATTTTACTATTATTTTTAAGTTTGCTATAGGGGATATGTGCTCACCAGAGAGAGACGAGAGAGAGAGAGAAAAAAAACAAGCTACCACATCCAGGATTTGAACCATGACCATGTAGGAGTCCAGGAGTCCAGTGCCTTAACTACCCCACTACCTGCTAGCTGCGCTATTTCAGTCTTAGGGACGGAAATTCAGTTGAACTCACTTGGGCCTGGGATGTGTTGGCTTTAGCTGTGATTAGAGGGGGAGTGGACATCTCTTATTTTTGGTTTTCCTAGTACTGGCTTCGTTCTCAGCAGGCTTTGCTATGTGGAGGAGCCCTAGATTAAAATCCTGCTGGTTCACTTAAAAAAAAAGTGTGGAAATCACTGCTGGTCCTTCACCTTGCACATGGATGAGTGATTTCATAGTTTAAATAGATCATATGTATGTATTTATTTTTAATTTGCTATAGGGCATGTGTGCTCACTGAAGAGAGGTGGGAGGCAGGAGAGTGAGAAAATGCCCCTCGCCCCCCAGGGAGGACAGGCAGTGGTAGTCCCTCTTCCTCCAGTCTCTTCTTGGGATTTTGGACACATTTTGGGTGCTCACACACATGCATCTGGTGTGTTTTTCAAGTTGCCGGGCCCAGGACTGAAACCACACAGTTGGTCATGTGGGATGGAGTCGCGTTAACCACCATGCTACAGCTGGCCCTAGGTCATATTTAAATAGGTCGTATTCCTATGTAAACTGTTTGACATTTAAATGGTTTCTCATGAATGACTGCTTTGAGTAGACTGTGATTCTTCCAGTTTAATTCCTTCCTGTCTGTGGATTCTCAGAGCACCTTGCACTGGATGAAACTCCTTTTCATCCAGGAGGCAGCAGAGTGTAACTGGAGCCTGCACGGACTTTGCAGCGTGACCTAGGATTGAATGTGCATGTGATTCCTTTTAGCTCTGTGGCTTCGGGTGACTACATTACTTCTGGAGTCTGTTCATCTAAGAAGGGATAACTGTGCCTAGTGCATAGAGATGTTATACAGATTAAGTGAAGTGAGCCTGCGCTGTAGCACAGTGGTTAAATGTTGTACGTTGAGAGCTGGATCCCACATGGCTGTCCATGGTTCAAATCTTGGCCCTGGTGTCTTAAATCTGCTGGGTACATGTGCCTGTGTGTCCAAACTCCTGATGGGATGGAGAAATGGAGAAGGAGAAGGGATCGTAGTGTCACCATGTTCTATAGAGGGGTGCTTTCTCTTTCTCTCTCTCTCTCTCTTTCTTTTTCTCTGGTAAGTGCACATGCCCTCTGGCAATTAAAAAAAAAAGGTTCTGTCAAGTAATTTGTCAACTATGGCTGACACATGAAGGACCAAATAAAACTTAGTTATTTGTCTCCTTCCTTCTCTTCTAAATTGAGAGGATGGCTTTTTTTTCTTAATAGGATCTGAGTCCCTTATCTCCCAGCGCCTAATAAAGTGAATAAGATATGTGTTTATGATTATGAACATGTTATCAGTTAATTGCTCACATTCTTGTTACATATATCTGAAGGTCTTCGCAAATCCTCATGTTCGGAGATATTGCATAAGAGGTTGTAACAAAATACTGTAACCACAGGGTTTGAAATAACAAGATACAGACCTGAAAGACAGACTTATAATTGATTCTTTATGAGTGTAACTTTCTCTGCTTTTTTTTTTAAGAATTATTTTATTTAACTTTATTTATTTATTTTAATTTGACTGAAGGTGAGGGGAGGGAGGGAGAGAGAGAGTGAAAAGCAAGCTGCCAGGTCCAGGACTCAAACCCTGGTTGGCCATGTGGGAGACCAGTGCCCTTAACTACCATGCTACCTGCTGGCCCCAGCTTTCTCTGCTTTTTAAAAATTACCACCTTCCTTTTACGTCTGGTTCGCTTTTCCTTGGTACTGCGGACTTCTCTGAAAACGTCTTCCACAGAAACCATTGTTATGACAGGTAGTGGGGCTCCTAGAATTGGAAGGAACACACATTTTTGAAGATGTGAAGATTTATTAGTCAAGACTATTTTAGCTTTATTTATTTATTTATCTTAGTGAGAGAGCATGCATGGGAAGGAGGAAGGGAGAAAGACAAAGAAAAGTATTTACTTTTTGACAGGGTTTTATCTGTGGGAACCTCTCACCCTAGCCTAGGATCACAAGCTGGGTGCCTTGGCACCCAGTATATCTGGGTTGGGCCAGGAACCAAACCTGTAGCCTCAGCCATTTCAGCTGAGCCTATTTGAGTCTTTTTAAAAAAATTATTTATTGGGGCCAGCAGGTGGCATGGTGGTTGCGGGCGCTGGATTCCCACATGGCTGACCACAGTTTGAGTTCCGGACCTGACGGCTTGCTTTCTCACTTTCTTTTTCTTTCTCTCTCACTCTCACTTTCACTCTGTCCCTCTCTGGTCAAATTAAGTAAGAAGATAAATGGATAAATAAAGTTGAATAAAATAATACTTAAAAAAATTACTTATTGGGACCAGTAGGTGACATGGTTAAGGCCACTGGACTCCCACATAGTTGACCATGGTTCAAGGCCTGGACCTGGCGACTTGCTTTCTCACTTTCCCTCTCTCATTCTGTCCCTCTCTGGCCAAATTAAAAGAAATAAAACTGAATAAATAAAATAATTTTTAAAATTTTACTATTATTTTTAAGTTTGCTATAGGGGATATGTGCTCACCAGAGAGAGACGAGAGAGAGAGAGAAAAAAAACAAGCTACCACATCCAGGATTTGAACCATGACCATGTAGGAGTCCAGGAGTCCAGTGCCTTAACTACCCCACTACCTGCTAGCTGCGCTATTTCAGTCTTAGGGACGGAAATTCAGTTGAACTCACTTGGGCCTGGGATGTGTTGGCTTTAGCTGTGATTAGAGGGGGAGTGGACATCTCTTATTTTTGGTTTTCCTAGTACTGGCTTCGTTCTCAGCAGGCTTTGCTATGTGGAGGAGCCCTAGATTAAAATCCTGCTGGTTCAGGAGGAAGAGGGTGCCCTTTCCCCAATTTCTGGTTGTCCAGGAATTACAGTCTCTTTCCCAGCTGTGCTCCAAAGGGATGCAGTTCTCTTTTTTGGCCAGATTGGTGTCACTTGCTCACTTCTTGAACCGTTAAGCAAAGTTGCCCTCCCTGGAGTCCCCTGTGGAGGGGTATATCTTAAAGGGAAATTAGTATGCAGTTATCAGAAGGGGGAAGAAAATGTGGGCAGTTTAAAAACAAGAAATGTAGGGACCAGCAAATGGTGTAATAGTTACATTGCTGGACTCCCACATAGTCAACCATGGTTCAAGTCCCAGACCCAGTGACAAAACTCACGCCAGGTGCCATGTGTGTGCACCCCCAATACCCCTAGAGGAGAATGGAGGAGAAGGGATTGCAATGTGCCATATCCCCTGGCAGGTGATTTCTCACTTTCTGTCTCTCTGTCTCTGTCTCTCCGGCGAGCACATGTGCCTTACAGCAAAAATCTCTCTCTCTAAAAAAAAAAAATACAAGAAACGTACATCATATAAAGGATTGGAGGTGGTTCAGGAAAGGAAAGACAGAGGTGGCACGAGATTGTGTGTCTCCAGGGGTTTTACCAGGTCAACACTGCTGTATTTGATAGCTCTTTTCTTTCTCATAAAAAGCACAGCGTCTGAGTAGCAGCGTCTTAGCAGTGTGCACCATTATGACTGAACTCCAAGAGATCTCTTTCTAGCATTACTTTCTTACTCTCTGCAAAAAATGTTTTAAGAGATTGGACAATAAGAAACTAACCATAATTATGACCTTTGAAGAAGAAATGTAGCCTCGCCTTATTCTTTCTTCAGGTAAAGGCATTCTTTCTAGTTCTTTTTCTTTTTTTGGAGAGATTTTTTTGCTATAGGACATGTGCACGAGACAGAGAGACAGAAAGCAAGAAATCACCCCCCAGGGAGGATGGCCATGCCGCAATCCCTTCTTCTCCATTTTTCTCTCAGGATCTTGGGCACGCACGCACACGCACCCAACGTGAGTTTAAGCCGCTGGGTCCAGGACTCGAACCGTGGTCGATTACATGGGAGTCTAGTGACATAGTCATTAAGCCAACTGCTGATCCCTCTAGTTCTTTTCTTATGGTGATCTTCCTCTCCTTCTGTCCACTCCCCACCACTCCCATCCCGTGGCACACAGTTTCAAGACTTTCTGTTCAACCTAGATAGCTGTTACTTGTTTTACTAAGAGGTACTGTTCTAGGTACTAGTGGTATGAAGATGAATAAAACATCTTTCTTTTTATTTAAAAAAAATAATTGTTTATTTAATTTCATTTATTCATTCATTTATTTTAATTTGACCTGAGAGAAACAGAGAGAGAAAGTGAGAAAGCAAGCCACCAGGTCCAGGACTCGAACCATGGTCAGCCACATGGGAGTGTCCAGCACTTCAACCACCATGCCACCTACGGGTCCCCGAAAAATCTTTCTTTTTAAAGGATTCACCACTTAGATCTACTTAAATTACACTTTCGTAAGTGAACATGTTCTTAAAAATTTAGTACTTTCTGTATAAGTCTGAAGGCTTGAAGTCCTCCCTGAAACCTTCCCCAAATTCCAGCATTGTCCCAACCCCTAAGATGTAACTACTGTTCCTAGTTGGTTGTTTCTTTCTGATCTTTTCCCATGCATTTACTTAGAAAATATAGAATTTTATGTTTTTTTTTTTTAAAGCATAGATAGTCAGCCACATGGCTGGCCTCGGTTCAAGTCCTGGACCTGATGGCCTGCTCTCTCTCTCTCTGTCTCTGTTTGGTGAGCACATGTACCCTATAACAAATTAATAATAAGTAGGGCCCAGCAGTTGGCGTAATGGCTGTGTCGATGGACTCCCATGTAGTTGACCAGACCAAGTCCCGGACCTAGTGGCTTAAACTCATGTGGGGGTGTGCGTGCGTGTGTGCCCAAGATCTCAAGAGGAAAGTGGAGAAGGGATTGTGGCATGGCCATCCCCCTGGGGGGTGGTTTCTTGCTTTCTGTCTCTGTCTCTCTGGCAAGTGCATGCGCCCTGTAGCAAAAACCTCTGACAGAAAAAACCTCTAAATAAAATAATAATTTTTTAAAAAGCATACATAATACTAGCTCATGCTCACTCACTATTATGTGTCCGCTACTATTTTAATTGCTTTATACAAATCATATTTAATTCTCAGAAAAATTTTGTAAGAGGGCCCGGCAGGTAGTGTGGTGGTTAAGGGCACTGGACTTCCACATGGCCCACTGTGGACAGCAAAAACCTCTAAATAAAATAATAATTTTTTAAAAAGCATACATAATACTAGCTCATGCTCACTCACTATTATGTGTCCGCTACTATTTTAATTGCTTTATACAAATCATATTTAATTCTCAGAAAAATTTTGTAAGAGGGCCCGGCAGGTAGTGTGGTGGTTAAGGGCACTGGACTTCCACATGGCCCACTGTGTGAGTCCCAGACCTGATGGCTTGCTCTCTCACTTTCCCTTTCTCTCTCTCTCTCTCTCTCTCTGGCCAAATTAAAATAAATAAAATAAATACATAAATAAAGTTAAATAAGATAATTCTTATTAAAAAGAAAAATTCAGGGCCAGCAGATGGTGTAGTGGTTGAAGATGCTGGACTCCCATGTGGCCAACCATGGTTCAAATCCCAGACCTAGCGGTTTGCTTTCTCACTTTCCTTCTCTCTCTCTCTCTTTCTGTCCCTCACTGGTCAAATTTAAATAAATAAATAAAGTTAAATAGACCATTCTTTTTATTTTTTAAAGCTTTTTTCTTTTTATATGGTATTTATTAATTCACTTATTTTAATTTGACCAGAGAGAGACATAGTGAGAGAGAGAGAGAGAGAAAGCAAGAAAGCTAGCCACCAAATCCAGGACTTGAACCATGGTCAGCCATATGGGAGTGTCCAGTGTTTTAACCACCACGCCACCTGCTAGTTCCCCAATAGACAATTCTTTTTTTTTTTTTTTTTTTTGAGAGGTTTTCGCTAAAGGGCGTGTGTGCTCGCCAGACAGACAGAGAGAGACATAGAGACAGAAAGCGAGAAATTACCCCCCAGGGGGATGGTCACACTGCAATCCCGTCTCCTCCATTCTCCTCTCAGGATCTTGGGCACGCATGCACACGCACCCAGCGTGAGTTTTAAGCCATCGGGTCCGGACACGAACCGCGGTCGACTACGTGGGAGTCCAGCGACATAGCCATTATGCTAACTGCTGGTTCCCTCCCAGTGGACAATTCTTAAAAAAAGAAAAGGAAAAAGAAAAAAAATCTTCGTAACGTAGCTACTATTAGTGTTTCCATTTTACACCTGAGGAAACCTAGCCTCAGGAAGATTGAGTAACTTGCTCAAGGTTACAGTAAATGAAGGAGCTTTCCTTTACGTATTTTAATACAACTGTCTATTTTTTTTTAACCTAATATTGTTTGGAGATACAGTTATGGTAGCACATACAGAATTCTCTTTTTTTTTTTGTCACTTTAGGTTTTCTTTTCTTATGGAAGTTTTCAAATAGAATATGAATGTAGAAAAAATAGCGTAATGAGCGTATACTATCACTTAGCTTCACCAGCTATCATGACTAATCTTGCTTCATGTATAATGCAGCTGCACTAGCTTATTTTGCCAAACATCATATTGCTACATCCATAAATACTTAGTATACATCTTTAAATGATAAGGACTCTGGGATGGCAAGTGGCATGGTGGTTAAAGGTGCTGGACTCCCACATGGCTGACTGCAGTTCGAGTCTCGGACCTGGAGGCTTGCTTTCTCACTTTCCCGCTCTCTCTCTCTCTCTCTCTCTCTGGTCAAACTAAAATAAATAAATAAATAAAGTTAAATAAAATAATTCTTTAACAGAAAAAAAGATAAGGACTCTGAAAAGTTGATCAAATTGTAATATAATTATGGCACTTAGAAAGACCTTAATATCAATTTTTATTCAGTGTTGAAACTTACCTGATTGTTTCTTTCTTTCTTTCTTTCTTTCTTTCTTTTTTTTTTAAGTAGCTTTATTAAAAATAGGACCCAAGCCAGCCAAGTTCATACATACATTTAGTTGTTCTGGCTCTTAGACCTTTTATACTTTCCGCTCCCTGCCAAGATAAAGGTCTTTCTGTTTCTGTGGCAAAAATCTTCGTACTCAATCAAGGCTTACCAACATGAAGGCATTCTATCCCCCTGGGAGCTATACCTTGATTGTCAAAGATACATGATTTGCCCAGGCTTATAAATATATATGTTCCTTGCATGTTCCCATGGTTACTTACATCAAGCGATTGAAGTATTTATTTGAAGAACAATGCAAATTAATTATTCAACTTAATCTGCCCCGGGACACATTTTAGTTCATTATTGTATTCTCCGAGGTTACCATTTTATTTTCAAGGTTTTTGCCATTTTGAGAAGAAAACTGTTTTGATAGATCTGATTAGTATGGTAACGTCTGATGACTTCCGTGATTAATAAGGATCTTGTGCCTCCCACTCTGTTTGGAATGGCATTGTTCGGTAGCTGACAGTGAGGCTTGCTCTAATGGACAATGAAAATAAATGTATTAAAGTAAAAGGAAAAATAAGGGCATAGCATTTCATAGAAGCAGTGAGTTAGAAAGGGAGAGTTCTGAAGAATTTTCTTGTAAAATCGAATACGTTTTGTTTCTTGTGTATGTGAAATATACAACTGAACCTGGAGGCTTGAAAATTACACCCACATATGTGTATGAGTACCCAAAATTCCCGGAAGAGAATGGAAGAAAAGGGATTGTGGCATGGCCATCTCCTCTTGTGTGTGAAGGGGAGGTGATTTCTCACTTTCCCTCTCTCTCTCTCTGTCTCTCTGACAAGTACATGTGCCCTAAGGCAAAAAACCCCCTGCTTTTGCCTAATGCACATGTAATTGATTTTAATAATAGCAGAAAAATTTTACCTTACTAATTAAAAGCCCATTTTTAAAATAATTATTTCATTTATTATCATCCTTATTATTTGTTTAATTTGACCAGAGAGAGAAAGGATAAGTAGCTAAGCTAGCCTCCAGGTCTGGGATGCGAACTGTGGTCAGCCATGTGGAAGTCCAGCACCTTAACCACCATGCTCCTTGCCAACCCTAAAAACCCATTCTTAAAAATTAATATGGCCTGATAAAGTTGTTAAAATTAAAAAGTCAATGTGACCATATATGTTTACATTTTTTTCTCATTAGATATTATTTGTGATGTTTTTCATTGTAGTAGAGCCGACATATGAAAATAAAGGACTTCCACACTGTACTGCAGTGGGGTTTGTGTGGCAAGCCTGCTGCGGGCTTTGCTCCTTATGCAGAGTACTGTGTAGTGAAAGGGCACGCATTCCTGACTAAATTTGGCTTCCCTTGGAAGTAAGAGCACTAACAGTGAAGGACGTCAAGAGGTTTGCTACCTATGCTCAGCCCTTGCCTGGGTATGTTTCGTCCTCTTTCATTATTCACGTAATTCATCTTTCTATATGAGAAGTGCTCTGTGCGAGATCCGTAGTTCACTGAACTTTGTAGTAGTGTCATTTGAGTTCCTGAAATTGAAAGGATGTTAAGATCTGAAAGTGTCAGTTCATCTCAGTTGGAACGAAGTCCTGGAGGAACACTTTGTTTTGACTCATGTTACAGCCACATGTTGAATAAACAGAGATGAAGCTGCTTAGACCAGTCAGGACTGATCTCCCAGGAAGCCAGGAATCTGGAAGCCAACCCTGAGAAACCTGGGTTTGGAGAGAGATGAAGAGTTAGAACAATAACGCCTTCATGCTGGGACAAAAGCAGAAAAATTCATATGCAAGGAGGGAAATCGAGGTCCTATATGCTTCTGTTTCAAAGCATCTTACAGTAACTATTTCAATATGATATGTTTTACAATTTCCAAGTACTTTGGTATTCGAGATCTCATTTTTTCTCACAACAGGAACTATTTTTCTGTAACCCCTCATTAGAAGAGAGAGAGAAACTGTGTTTTGCCCAAAATTCCCAATGAGCTAATGTTACAGGGGTTTAGAACCTGAGTTTTCTGACCCTTGTTCAATGCCCATTATGCCGTTGTCTCTGAGCAACTTGATGGCAAGAACTGTGTTGTATTGACCTTAGCAGCCCCAATTCCAGGCACGGTGCCCAGCACATGGTTTTAAAATGAATGCCTAGTAACCTGAAAGGTTTGATTTCAGCAGTTTTTTTGGCTTAAAAAGTAGCATTTCTAGATATATTACTTCAGTTTGGGTATGCATACTTCAAAAGAAAATCTTTGATCTTGATACACTGTAATTTTAAAAAGTAACCAGCTTTCTATTTATAAGACATCAGAATATCCCCTTGTAATCTATGAAATATCTACATATCTTTTTAAAATTGCTAGAGGGTGTGTGTACTTGCTGGAGAGAGACAGAGAGAGAGAAAGGAAAACTGAGAAAGCTCCTCCTTGTCTCCCCCTGCCATAGGAGATGGCCA
Organism: Tupaia belangeri chinensis; assembly: GCF_000334495.1. Lineage (NCBI taxonomy): Eukaryota > Metazoa > Chordata > Mammalia > Scandentia > Tupaiidae > Tupaia > Tupaia belangeri. The sequence goes on from NW_006159514.1 coordinate 845,028, forward strand.
TGCTGTAATCCCTTCTCCATTTCTTTCAGTTTGTTGAGCGCACACACACACACACACACACACACATGTGCTGGGCATGTTTCTCAAGTTGCTGGGTCTGAGACTTGAATTGCATAGTCAGCCATGTGGAATCCAGCTGCCTTAACCATGCCATGGACTGGGCCTGCACTATTTTTTAGAATATAAAAACATACAAGGATCTTTTTTGAATTTAAGCAGATAATTTGTTATTTAGATGACTTACTCTAATTTTATTTATTTATTTTTGTCATTCCAGTCATTGAATTTTAAGTTAACCCTTCTTTTTTTTGGTGTAAATTTAGGGTTGTTTGTAAGCTCTTTGCAATGTTTAGTTAATATAGCAGTTCTGTAATGTAGGTGGCATACTCCTAAAAGTTACTTAAGATTAAATTTGGTAAATTGCAAATTTAGGGGTTACTACTCTTCTAACTTATTCTAGTCAGGTAGGCCTTAATATGTTGATCTGTTGACTTAGTAGGCAAAACATATCTTTTTTTTTTCTTTTGCTATAAGGTACATACCAGAGAGAGACAGGAGAGGGCAGGGGAATAGCCACCCTACAATCCCGTCACCTCCATTCTTCTTTAGGGATTCTGGGCCTTGTATACACATGTGCCTGGGATGATTTTCAAACCACTGGGTCTGGAACTTGAATTACACACCTGGCCATGTGGGATCCAGTGCCTTAACCTCCATGCCCCCTGCTGACTCATCAAAACTTGTATTTCCCCCCCTCCTCCCCCAAGGTTTTTGCCATGGGGCATGTGTACTTGAGTACAGAGTAATAAAGTGAGAGATCACCCCTGGGGGATGGTCATGCTGCAATGCCTTCTCCATTTTCTTCTCAGGATTTTGGACATGTACACACAAATGCCCGGCATGACTTTCAAGTCACTGGTCTAGACTTGTGCCATGTGGGAGTCCTGTGCCTTAATCACCATGCCCTCTGCTAGCCCAGGCAAAGCATTTCTAAATGGTGTGGTTTCTCATTTGCAGTTGGAGTTAGTCAATGTAATTATGACATACATTTGTATATGAAACCTGTTCTTTTTTTTTTTTTTTTTAAGGTTTTGCTGTAGGGCATGTGTACTTGCAGAGAGAGGGAAAGTGAGATATCACCTCCCGGGGGATAGCCATGCTGCAATCCCTGCTTCATTCTCCTCTCTGGATTTTGAACACATACACACACACTATGTGCGATTTTCAAGCTGCTAGGCCCAGGGCTCACACCATGGTTGATTATGTGGGAGTCTGGTGCCTTAACCACCATGCCACCTGCTGGCTCCAGCCTGCCATTTTTCTGTAGCCAATAATTTTGATTTTCCTTAATGTATAAGGATTTTAATGTCTCATAAGATTTATTAATTTTTTTCTTAAGCTGCAGCATAGCAAGGCTTTTCCAAGCATAATGACATACTCAATGTATATTTAAATGTCCTGGAAATGTCAAAGCTATGTTCCCTTTTACATTTCAGACACTTGAGTTGGGTTTGGAGAAAGTTTAATCAAGAACATATACCACCTATTTTTGTTCAGATACTGTCAGCTCCTTCTTGTCAGTGTCTTTCATGTGTCCTTGACTTATTGCCCAAGAGGGATTTACAACTGCTTAAGAGACCTCTTTGAAATGGCAAAAGTTATTTTGAGTATGGATATAATATTTGGTTAATTTTATTTAAAGTCGCTTTAGTTCTCCCTCTAAAATGACGGAAATAAAATGGAAGTGATATTATGAAACTACTAATACTTGATATATGAAGTTTTAGTGTAAGTGTTAGATTAGTATACCCAAACATTTATTTATTTATTTTAAAAATTATTTTATTTAAATTTATTTATTTCAATTTGACCAGAAAGGGACAGATAGAGAGAGAGGGAAAATGAGTAAGTAAGCCACCGGATCCAGGACTCAAACTTCGGTAGGCCATGTAGAAATCCATTGTCCTTAACCATCACGCCACCTACCAGCCCCCAAACCTTTATTTTAAATTGCTTGCTTTTTATCATTTTTTAAAAGAATGATTTTATTTAACTTTATTCATTGATTCATCCATTTTAATTTGACCAGAGAGGGATAGAGAGGAGGAGAGAAAGCAACAAACAAGCCACCAGGTCCAGGATTCGAACTGTGGTGGGCCATGTGGGAGTCTAGCACCCTTAACCATCACACCACCTGCCAGCCCCCGGTTTTTATAATTTTTAGTATAAACATTCAAGTCATTTTGATTAGCAGAAACTGACCTCAGTAAGGCCACTTAACATTTTCTTATTTCTAACCTTTTATGTTACCCTAGGCCATGTTTACTTTAAAGAAATTAATTAAAAACATTATGCAATCAAGTAAAAGAAGCACTAAAAATAAGTAAGCTGTTGGGACCAGCAGTTAGCATAATGGCTATGTCGCTGGACTCCCATGTAGTCAACCGCGGTTCGAGTCCCGGACCCGGTGGCTTAAAACTCACGCCAGGCAAGTGTATGTGTGTGCGTGCCCAAGATTCCAAGAGGAGAATAGAGGGAGTGATTTCTCACTTTCTGTCTCTCTGTCTCTCTCTCTCTGTCTGGTGAGAGCATGTGCCTTATGGCAAAAACCTCTCCCCCCAAAAAAAAAGTAAAGTAAGCTGTTTGAAATAAGTGCATTGGTCCAGCCACTTAACCTAGTGGTAACCTGGCTCCCTCAAGGCTGACTGTGGCTTGATAAGCATCCTGTGCACGTGCATGTGCATGCCCCAAATCCGGACAAGATGGAGAACTGGAGGAGAAGCGACTGGAGTACGACCATTCCGCACTGGCGAGAGCTGTCCCCCTCTTCTCCTTTTCTGATCTCTCTAGCAAGTGCGTGTGCCTTCTGGCAATTACACAATAATGGGTCATTCCTATTTTAAATGTACTTTAAGGAATATGTTTGTTTTAAATGTATCACTGATTTTTGAAGTACCAGCTATTTTTTGTTAGCTTAATAACTAAAATGTTTTAGCATTTTGACTGATTGGGTAGATTCTAGTTTCAGTTCTAAACTCCTTCATTTCTCATTCAGGCAACAGGCTTACTGGCATTGCCAAGTAATTGTCTTTAATTTAATGAGTTAATTAGTTAACTGTCTCCAGAATAAGTCAAGCACTGACTTCTTGTGGATGAGAAGACTTACGGTTTTTCCCTCTAGCTAGCCACTCTATCTTTCAGTTAAAATCAAGTTAAAATAGACTAGGAAAATTGGGGAAAACATTGGCAAAATACCTCAGGGTAAGTGGTTCTCTGGCATCATTTATAACCCCAGAGACTGGCAAAGGCTGTTTCAGTATGTGTCAACAAAAGCATTTGTTTTCCTTGGCTGCTGTGTCTTCGGTGGTTTGTGCTAAGGCTGCTGTATTTCCTGATCATTTCAAAGTCAAGAACGTTGTGAAATCCCGGTCCTGATGTACAGTATGTTGTGTGCCTGTATGTGCACGCGTGTGTGTGCGTGCACACACAGCTGAGGTTGTCCTGGAGGTCACATTCAGGTATTAGGGAACGGACGCCTCTGTGGCACAAAGGAATGGACAGGTAGTTGCCAAATTTTATTAACACTAACTCTGAAGTGTTTTCATATTCTTCTTCCTCTTTTGTCATCTGCTAATTAAAGAAAGAAAGCAGCTCTCAAAAGATTGTGAAGGGAGAGAGCAAAGATCACTGAAAACTCCATCTCCAGTATTGTCTTTTTTTAAAATTTGTTTTATTTATCCATTCACCTATTTTTTAATTTGACCAGAGAGAGACACACAGAGAGAAGGAAAGTGAGAAAGCAAACCATCAGATCTGGGACTCAAATCGTGGTTAGCCATGTGGGAGTGTCCAGCGCCTTAACCACTACACCACCTGCTGGTCCCCTCCAGTATTTTCTTATATCATATTTTGTTTTTAGTTTTTGCTTCATTTTAACTTTTTAAATAATAATCAGGCCTAGGATCCCTTGCAAAGCAAGTGAACATTTTTATAGTTCTTTATATATGATGTATATATGTACTTGTGTATATACATTTATGTAGATCTATTGCTTTCAAAAAGGACTGAATTTGAAAAAGCAAAGTATTATAAATAGTATGTTATCAGATGTAGAAAGGAAATGGATAAGAATTTTATAAATTTATATGCACATATATATGTTAGAACATATTTATGTAATTTACTTATTTATACAGAAATAGCTCTAGAAGGACACATAAGAAATTGATTGTGGGGGCCGGCAGGTGGTGTGGTGGTTAAGGGCACTGGACTCTCACATGGCTGACCCTGGTTTGGTACAAAGAAATACATTTTTAAAAATAAAAAAATTAAATTAAAAAAAGAAATTAATTGTTTTGTTTGGGGAAGTGAGTGACTGGAAATAGAGGGAGAGGAAGACTTTTCACTGTATACCCTTTTTAACCTTTTGAATTTTTTCTTTTTTTTTGGAGAGGTTTTTGCTATAGGGCGCATGTACTCGCCAGACAGACAGAGAGAGACAGAGAGACAGAAAGTGAGAAATCACCCCCCAGGGGGGATGGCCACATCACAATCCCTTCTCCATTCTCTTCTTGGGATCTTGGGCAAGCACGCACACACTCCCGGCGAGAGTTAAAGCCACCGGGTCCGGGACTCGAACC
>NW_006159514.1:849691-898820 GCF_000334495.1 Tupaia belangeri chinensis
CCAGGTACATAGCCATTATGTTAACTGCTGATCCCTGAATTTTTTCTTTTTTTAAAAAAGAATTATTTTTCCTCCCTCCCTCCCTTCCCTCGTCCCTCCCTCCCTCCCTTCCTTCCTTCTTTCCTTTCTTTCTTTCTTTTAATTTGACCAGAGAGGGACAGCGTGTGAGCAAGATAGAGAAAGTGAAAAAACAAGCCACAAGGTCCAGGACTTGAACTGCGGTTGGTCATGTGGGAGTCTAACACCCTTAACCACCATGCCACCTGCTGGCCCCAGAAGAGGGACAATAAATATAAATATTAAAATAAATATTATAAAAATATAATAAATAAGGGTTTTTTTTGAGAGGTTTTTGCTATAGGGTGCATGCACTCACCAGAAAGACAGAGAGAGAGAAACAGAAAGCGAGAAATCACCTCCCGGGGGGATGGCCATGCCACAATCCCTTCTCCTTCATTCTCCTCTTGGGATCTTGGGCACACACCCATACGTGCCTGGCGTGAGTTTAAGCCACCGGGTCCAGGACTCGAACTGCAGTGATAACATGTGAGTCCAGCAATATAGCCATTATGCTAACTGCTGGTGTCAATATAATAAATAAGTAAAATATACGGTATGCTTAAAGGTGATAGGTGCTAAGAAAAGGCAGAGTGGTGTGATACAGATACAGGCATGGGTTGTAATACTAAGTAGGGTGATGTGGATAGGTCTCATTGAGAGGGTGACCTTTGAGCAAAGGCTTGGGCTCCTTCCGATGTGATTTTCTACATGACCAAATGCCTCATGTAACCTGATATACTGTGTTCCCCAGTGGCTTTGCTTCCTGGAACCCTCTGTCTGCCTAATTAAGACGAGGTACTCCAGAGGCCTGCAGCACAGTTGTTCTGAGATTTCCCCTGGACTTTTCCCTGAATTGTACTGCCTGTTTCCTGGATCTCTCCTTTTCCTTTCACTTGGTTCACTCCTTCTTTTTAAAAAATTCTCCTACTGGGACCATCTCGGTTACATAGTGGTTAAGGTGGCTGGATCCCACATGGCCGGCTGTGCAGTTTGAGATCCTAAACTAGCACCTTGAAAAATGCTGGGCGCATATGTGTGCATGCCCAAAATCCTGAGAAGAGAATGGAGGAGAAAGGACTTGTGGTGTGGTCATTCCCCAGGGGGTGATGTCTCACTTTCTCTCTCTCTCTCCCCCACCTCCGCCCCAGCAAGCAGACATGCACACCCTATAGAAAAAAAAAAGGACAAAATTCTAAGGCTTTCTGAGAAAGGGTGTATGAAGGCAGAAAAAGATACTGAGAACATATATATCTCAGAGTACTTTTTAAAAAATGAGTTATTTATTTAATTTTATTGCTATTATTTTATTTTGCTCTAGGACACGCACACTCACCAGAGATAGAGATAGAAAGTGAGAAAGCAAGCTGCCAGGTCTGAACTCAAACCATGGTTGGCCATGTGGGAGTCCAGCACCCTAACTACCATGCCACCTGCTGGCTCTGAGTACTTTTAACCTAGCCTTACACTTGATTGGAAATGTGGCCGGGTTGAATATTCCAGGGCGGGAACCATTTCTTTCAGCATTTTCAAGACCTTGCTTGTAGTGTTCAGGCTTCCAGTGTTGCTACTGAGGAGCATGATTTCCTTGGTTTGTGACAGTGTATCTGGTACCTGTTAATTTCTCTGAAAACTTACAAGATTTTCTCTCTTTATTATTATTACCTTTTATTGCCAGAGGGTGTGTACACTAACCAGAGAGACAGAGAGCGGGAAGAAGAGGGAGAAAACATCCCAGCAATGGATACTGTAATCCCTTCTCCTCCATTTCTCTGTCTTGTAGGTATTTTGGTCACAGGTGCACCTGGGCCCAGCATTTACCAAGCCACTGGGCTGGAGTTCGAACTGTGGCTGCCTATGTGGGAGTTGGCTCCCTAAATCATGAGGTTACTGGGCCAGCCCAGGATGTTCTCTTAATTCTGATGTTCTGCAGTTTTAAGATGATCGGCTAGGCCTTGGTGTGGATTTTTGTTCACTTTGTGTATGTGTGCTTGCCATTTAGTAAGCCCTTGTATTCTTTAGTTCTAGGGAGTTTTCTGGTCTGACTGCTTTATTAGTTGGCGGAAGTAACTAAATTGATCCACTGTAACTCAGCAAGGAGGGCTTTGGTCACGCCCTAGTACCCAAAACCCTTAAAACGATGTGGATTTTGTTTTTGACGGGCAGGTGTTACTATTTTACTTATTAAAAACTGACATAAAAGGCAGACTATTTCAATTTGTTTCTTTTTTCCAGCTACTGGAACTTGGAACAAATACCTATGATGGAAGGTCTTGTTTGTTACACCTTTCTCATTCATTTCACTTCTAAGGTTTGGCAGGTTTTTTTTTTTTTTCCCTTTTATTCATGTAGACAGGAAACCTCTGGGAATCTACAGAGGTTATAGTCTCACTTTCAGGTCCTCATCACCTTTTCACTTCTCTTAGTCTTTTTCATATCTCTTGTCATACATGTATATATATATATATATATATATAGTCTTACCAATATATATATATTTCATGGAGAGAAAATTCGCATACCATAAAATCTGCCATTTTAACCATCTAAAAATATACAGTTCCGTGTTCCTTTCTAGTATATTTACATGTGGTATGTGATTATCACCAAGTTCTTAATTCCCAAAATTTAAAGGTGTCTTTTGTTTTCCTTTTCCTTTATTCATGATAGAGCATGTGCATGTGCACGTGAGATGGGGGGCACCCTCCACAGGGTCTGGTCACACCTTGCTCCCCAGCCTCCAGTCCTCCAGCCCTCTGGGTCCTGGGCATTTATGTAGCGCCCAGTGTGTTTCAGGCTGCAGCACCAGGAATTTGAACCATGGTTGCCACGTGGGGTCCCAGTTTCTCTTGAGCAGCACATTACTGCTGTGCCACAGAGCTGGCCCCCAGAACATTTTCATCATCCCCAAAGAGAAGTCTCCTGCCCATTAAGCAGTTAACTCCCATTCCCCCCCTTCTCCCAGCTCCTGGCTGCCATTCTGCTTTGAGTCTGTGGATTTGCCCATATGGACATTTCCTGCCAGTGGGACCATACACTGGGTGGCCATTTGTGTCTGGTTTCTTTTACTCACATAAAGGTTTCAAGGTTCATCCTGGTTTGAGCATGTATGGGTACTTTATAATGTTCTTAAATCAATCTCTGGGTGTTTGATTTTTCCTCTCCAGAGAACCATTCTGCGTTAATGAAACTTAGTTAGATTTTAATACTGACTTTTAATTTATCTTTTCACAAAACCTTTATTGGCTTCAAAATGATATGAATAATTTTAATTTTCAGTCCGCATTATTATTTATTTTTTAGTATGCCAGCACTGAGGTTGATGGCGAGCATTACATGACCCCGGAAGACTTTGTCCAGCGTTATCTGGGACTGTATAATGATCCAAACAGCAATCCAAAGATTGTGCAGCTCTTGGCAGGAGTAGCTGATCAAACCAAGGATGGGTAAGAATTTTTATGCATTTTTTTAAAACTAATGTTCTGGATGTCTTATTAAAAATAGGGGCCAGCAGGTGGCGTGGGGTTTAAAGGTGCTGGACTCCCCACATGGCTGACCACGGTTTGAGTCCCCGACCTGGTGACTTGCTTTCTCACTTTCCTCGCTCTCACTCTCGCTCTGTCCCTCTCTGATCAAATTAGAAAGAAAGGAAGGAAGGAAGGAAAAGGAAAGGAAATGAAAGCAAAGGAAAAGAAAAGAAGAAAGAAAGAAAGAAAGAAAGTTAAAGAAAATAATTCTCTAAAAAAAAAAAACTATGAGTATCTAGAAAATTATTTTGTTTTACAAGACAAAGGGAGAGAGGGAAGATGAGGGAGACAGAAATAGACAATTTATAAAAAGTTTAATTGTTGCTCACTGGTTCTGATGATGCGATCCATTCTTAGCTGCAATTGGTCTTGGATCAAGGGCACCCTCACGTCTGTTTGCCCAGGGGGAGCTCCAGATGCAAACCTGAAACCTCCCCTGTGGCTCAGCCTTACAGAGTATTTTGTTTTACCACTGTGCCACCATCTGGCCCTCAAGATAGGCGTTTTTAACAGAGTCTTGCTGTGCTGTGTTCTCTTGCCCCTGCCTCCTACTTTGCTAGGATTATATGTGCGTGAAACTGCTGGTGCACTCAGGTCGGGCCCAGGCCTGAACTCCGGTCTCCGAGGCGTCGAGTCTCCAGGGGCTACCTACACACCACTGTGGCCAGGCCTAGAACTTTGGCATTAGTAAACCTTTCTTTTCTTCAAAACTTATAGAAATTGTGTTATTTACTGTTACTGTCAAGTTTACTGGCATTTTTCTTTTTAGAAAAAAATTTGAAAAATAGCCTATACAGAATGGGCTAGAGATAGCTAAGTGTATCTAAGTGTCTTCCATTCATTCATTCATTCAGTAATGAATATTGGGTGCCTACTAAGTTTCAGGCATTGTTTTTGGTGCTAGAATCATATCAGTGGCTAAATCACACCAAGACAAACAAAATTAAAAAGTAAATTATAGTATGTTAGGAGAAAAACTAGAGAAGAGTTTAGGAGTGGTATTTATATATTTATCTGTCTACGTATTTATTTGGCAAATACTAATTGAACAATCATCATTTGCAAGGCACTGTTGGGTCTTATAAATACAAATATAAGGGGGCCGGCAGGTGGTGTAGTGGTTAAGGGTGCTGGACTCCCACATAGCCGATCATGGTTTGAGTCCCAGACCTGGTGGCTTGCTTTCTCGCTTTCCCTCTCTCTCTCTCTCTCTGGTCAAATTGAAAAATAATAATAGATGAATAAATAAATAATTATTTTAAAAAATAAAATAAATACAAATATAAGTAAAATGTGATTGTTGGCCTTAAGAATTTCACAGAATATGACTAAACAAACGAAAGAGTAATACTTCTGGGATAAGTCTGAGTGATAGCCGTGTATGGAAGGTGCAGCCAGGGTCGCACGGTTAATTGTGTTTTGGGTGGTAAGGACAGCTTCATAGAAGTGATACTTGAGGGACCAGAAAATGGTATAAGGGTTATGTCACTGGACTCCCACGTAGTCGATTGTGGTTCAAGTCCTGGACCTGGTGGCTTAAAACTCACTCTGGGCACATGTGTATACATGCCCAAGATCCCAAGAGGAGAATGGAGAAGGGTTTGTGGTGTGGCTATCTGCCCAGGGGGGTGATTTCTTGCTTTCTGTCTCTCTGTCTCTGTGGTGAGCGCACGTGCCCTATAGCAAAAGTCTCTCCAAGGTGGGGTGGGGAGAGAAGTGGGGACCAGCAGATGGCATAGTGGTTATGTTGCTGGACTCCCATGTAGTCAACCATAGTTCAGGTAGTCCCAGACCCAGCATTTTAAACTCACACCAGGCTCATGTGTGTGCGTGCCCAAGATCCCAAGAGGAGAATGGAGGAGAAGGGATTGCGGTGTGGCCATCCCCCCTGGAGGGTGATTTCTAGCTTTCTATCTCCCTGTCTCTCTGGTGAACACATGAGCTCTATAGCAAAAATCTCTCTCTCTAAAAAAAATAAAAGAAGTGATACTTGAGTGAAATTCGACAAGATGAATAGACATCTGCTGATAGTTGGTTAAGTAGGTATGAGAGAGACTAGGCGTGACATGAAACATCAAGGGACATGTGTGCATTTGTGTACGCATATGTTTTAGGGAGCAGCAGTGGGGAATTGGGTTGTAGTTACTTTGGTTCCGTGGCATTGCTTTGCCACTGTGGGAGTTGTAGTTGGTGTGGGGTTGGAGACCATGTGTGTGTGCTAGGCTACAGCTATATCCTGGGCTTGTGACTCTCAGTCTTGGAGGTATTTTTAGCCTGGTAGGGTATGGGTTTGTGAAATCAGAAATAGCAGGGAGCATCTTCCTGGAGTGTCAGTTTACTCCACTCAAGAAGGAAAGCCACTATTCTTTTTGCTAGAGTCATGTATGCCTGTGTTATGGAGCATGTACAGTATTTGTATGAATTAGACAAGGACAGTTTTGGCTTGCTATGGCACTTTTGAGCTATCCCCAGGTCTCCAAGGGCCCAGGTTTTTTCCTCCTATTTAGAAGTGCTTGTGTGAAATACTTTGAATACTAGTGAGGAGTCTTTAAAAATGACTGCCATTACCACAAGAATAATCAGATTTAAGAAAAATGGTCGGTTAGAGTGGCACAAACAGTGAAATCTAGTAGGTGGTGTAATAATTTTTTAAAGGATTATTTATTTAATTTTATTTATTCATTTACATATTTTAATTGGACCAGAGGGAGACATAGAGGGAGAGAGGAAAAGCGAGAAAACAAGCTACCAGGTCCAGGACTCGAACTGTGGTTGGCCATGTGGGAGTGTCCAGTGCCTTAACCACCATGCCACCTGCTGGTCGATGGTGATGGAGTAGTAATTAAAGCACAGAGGTTGGTATTTAAGTTTTTAGAGTCCAGAATTAGTATTGTAATCATTTCTATTGTCTCATAGAGCCTAGCACAGTATGTAAAATTTACTGTATGCTCAACAAATGTTAGTTAAATGAGTATTTTATCTTGGAAAGATTTTATATAATTTACAAATGGCAATTACTGGGGAACTTGTGTACATTTTTTTTTTTTTTTTGGAGAGCTTTTTTGCTATAGGGCGTGTGCGCTCACCAGACAGACAGAGAGAGCCAGAAAGCGAGAAATCACCCCCCGGGGGGATGGCCACGCCACAATCCCTTCTCCTCCATTTTCTTCTTGGGATCTTGGGCATGCACGCACATGCGCCCGGCGTGAGTTTTAAGCCTCCAGGTCCGGGCCGCAAACCGCAGTTGACTACGTGAAAGTCCAGCGACGTAGCCATTATGCTAACTGCTGGTTCCCAGGGAACTTGTGTACATTTTGTGTCTTTCCTCTAAAAACATCAAATTAGCCAGTAGGTACTGTGGGTTATTCAGTCATGGGGGCTCCATGGTGATCACCCTGTGACATGTATGAAAATTAATTATATTTAATCAGAATTCCTTCTCTAAATTTAATAAAGGTAATGTATTATAGCTCTTTTGGGAACTCTTGGAGTGTTATTATTACTTGGGTCTGAGACCTGCTTTCTGAACGTCCCTATCTTTTCAGATGCTTCCTCTGTGACCGTCTCTTCTAGTCCCTCTCAGTAGTGTCATCTCCTTTGAAGCTTCATCTAGGTCTCCTAGGCTGAGTTTTGTTGTTAAAGTAGGATATTTTCATGTGGTCAGGTGGAAATCGAGGGTTTAAGTTGCCAGGGTGGAAAGATCAATAATGACTTTTGGTTAGGGGAACATCTAATAATGTTGAATGGCATTTTATCTCTCTCTCTCTCTATCTCTTTATTTATTGGAGAAGTTTTTTAGCTATAGGGTGTGTGCGCTTGCCAGATAGACAGAGACAGAGAGACAGAAAGCGAGAAATCACCCCCCAGGGAGGATGACCACACTGCAATTCCTTCTCCTCCATTCTCCCGGGATCTTGGGCATGCATGCACACGCGCCCAGCGTGAGTTTAAGCCACTGGGTTCAGGACTCGAACCGCGATTGACTACGTGGGAGTCCAGCGACATAGCTGTTACGCTAACTGCTAGTCCCTGTTGGCGTTTATTTTTAAAAAGTCTGTCTAACTGTTGAAAAAGTAACTCTGTTCTACTTCAAATGTTAAGAACTTCCCAAACTTCCCTTTTTGTAGCGAGTCAGATTGATATTGGTATGAAAACTGATTATAGAGTTAGGTCATAAAAATGATAAATGAGGGGCCAGCAAGTGGCCTGGCGGTTTAAAGTACTCATTCCCACATGGCTGACCATGGTTCCAGCCTGGACCTGGTAGCTTGAAAATTATGCCAGACACATGTGCGTGTGTGCCCAAAACACCAACAGGAGAACGAGGAGAAGGGACTGCCATGTGGCCATCCTCCCTGGGGGGTGATTTCTCACTTTCCCTCTTGCTCTCTCTTTCAGGTGAGGGTATGTGCCCTGTGGCAAAAAGCAAAAACCAAAAAAGAAAGAAAGAAAAATATAAATGAGTATAATATATAAATTATTCCTAAAAGCAGAGAAATGTGGACTTTTCTAAAAACACAGGCATCCCTTCGTCTCTTCCTGGATGTTCTTCAGAGGTTCTTGAACTTCCTGTGAAAATGAGTAATTGGTATGTATATTTTTCTGGGAAGAAATCTCAGGTTTCAAAAAGGTCTATGACATCAGAAAAGCTACGTATCATTGTTAAAGTTTCTTTTGTTATTTTTATTAAGCAGAGTCAAAGGCTTTGATAACATTTGACTTATTCCAAGAAGTCAGCCTTGCTTCATCTAACAAACAGTAGAGAAAAGTGAGGCCCAAAGGGGCGTCACGCCCCCTCCAAATAAAAGTTGGTTCTCTCTCTCTCTCTCTTAGCTTTTTCCCATAGGCTGCATGCACTTGCCGGATACAGAGAGAAAGAGACCAAGAGAGAGAGAAAGAAATCACTCCTCTCCTACCCCTGGGGGTGGGAGGATGGTTATGCTGCAGTCCATTCTCCTCCATTCTTCCCTCTGGATTTTGGGCATACATGCACACACACCTGGCATGATTTTCAAGCTACCGGGTCCAGGATTTGAACCACAGTGGGCCATGTGGGAGCCCAGTGCCCCAAGTGCCACACCACCCACTGGCTCCCCAAAATTAGTTCTCTAAATTTTTAGTCCATTTTTATTCTCATAAATATTAAAATTTTAAAATTTCTACCTCTTTCTGTTTCCCACCCCTTTACCCAGGGCAGGCATGAAAGGTTAGAATACTTTGATTTCTTTTTCCCTAGGCCCTAGATGTATTCGTTGTTTCTATTATAGTCTTTTCTTCCCCCAGAGAGATTTTTACTATAGGGAGCACTCACTCGCTAGAGAGACAGAGACAGAAAAACAGAAAGTGAGAAATCACCTCCAGGGGGGATGGCCACACTGCAATCCCTTCTCCATTCTCTTCTCAGGATTTTGGGCATGCACGCACATGTGCCAAGCATGAGTTTTAAGCTGCCAGGTCCGGTACTCGAACCGTGGTTGACTACGTGGGAGTCCAGCAGTTTAATCATTACACCATCTGCTGGTCCCAGTTCTATTGTAATTTTTTCACAAGGAGTCCTATATGTATGTAACTTGAACTGGCAACATATCCTATTAGTCATAAGTAATCACCCAAGACCAAGTTGGAATGAGTAGACCTAGTATAGACAGGTTTAAGTGATTTGGTTAAGCTGGTTGAGGAGTGGTAAATACCCTATTCTTGGGCCCTGCCTCCCTCCCTCATGTTTTCTAGGATGTAAACTGTCCCCTCTCTCATCTGGGAAGGTGAGAGGGCATCTCGGGGAAGATGATGGGGACATCTCTTTTCCCCCATTCGATGGTAAACGAAGCAGTTTTTATACCGGCGCGTGGTGTGGAGAGCCGCTGCGTTGTGTGGTAGAAATAGCAGGATGGGCTGTCTAATAGTAACAGCTGTTGCCAAGTATTATTTGTGGGACTGGGGCCTAGACTTCGAAATTCTGGTTGTATAATGAAGAGCAAAATGATTTTACACCTTAAATGCAGATCTCAGGGACATTATTGTGTGATCAGATCTAAAATATTTAGACAGTTGCTTGTTTGAAACTGTACTTCTAGAACCGTATTTTCTATATTTAGCCCTCGTCAAAATTTCATCTGGAGGCTGTATTCTTCTATCAAGTGGGAAACTAGCTTTCTTCTCTTTCACTTTCTACTGAAGTGTGTTATGCTCTGTATGCACCTTTCATGTGGCCATCTTGGTTAGTTCCCATTAAAAAGGAACTTGGTAGGACATTTTTAAAACCACACACAGCTCTTTCCCACTATACAAGATGGCAGGTGAAAAAGCTGTGAAGCAGGATACTAAGAAGAGACCTGAAGCCAAGAAGGCTGATGCCAGTGGCAAGGTTAAAAAGGGTGACCCCAACGCTGAAAAGCCCAAGAAGGGGAAGCCCTATTGCAGCTGAAACCCCGTCCTAAGTCTAGAGTATCGGCAGATACTCCCGGTCTGCCATGTATTCCAGGAAGGCCACGTACAAGAGGAAGTACTCGGCCACTAAATCCAGGATCGAAAAGAAAAAGGAGAAGGTTCTTGGGACTGTCACAAAACCAGTTGGTGGAGACAAGAATGGTGGTACCCGGGTGGTTAAACTGCGCAAAATGCCTAGGTATTACCCTACTGAAGATGTGCCTTGAAAGCTGTTGAGCCACAGCAAAAAACCTTTCAGTCAGCATGTGAGAAAGCTGTGAGCCAGCATCACTCCTAGGACCATTCTGATCATCCTCACTGGACGCCACAGAGGCAAGAGAGTGGTTTTCCTGAAGCAGCTGAGCAGTGGCTTGCTACTTGTAACTGGACCACTGGTTCTCAGTCGAGTTCCATTGCATAGAACACACCAGAAATTTGTCATTGCCACTCCATGAAAATTGATATTAGCAAAGTAAAAATCCCAAAGCACCTTACCGTGTGTGCCCAAGATCCTAAGAAGAGAATGGAGGAGAAGGGATTGCGGCGTGGCCATCCCCCCTGGAGGGTGATTTCTCACTTTCTATCTCTCTGTCTGTCTCTCTGTCTGGGGAGCGCACGCGCCCTATAGCAAAACACCTCCCCCCCCCCAAAAAAAAAGAAAAAGAAACTGTGGAAGCCCAGACACCAGGAAGGTGAGATCTTCGACACAGAGAAGGAGAAATACGAGATTTCAGAGCAGCGCAAGGTGGATCAGAAAGCTGTGGACTTGCAAATTTTACCAAAAATCAAAGCTGTTTCTCAGCTCCAGGGCTACCTGTGTTTGCCCTTACAAATGGTGTTTATCCTCAATAATTGGTGTTCTAAATTTTTTGCCAAGAACTAATTAAATAAGTAATCATATAAAAACAAAAACAAAACCATACACAAACCAAATTTGTAAAGTGTATTATTTCAAAGTTATAGAATAAATACATGTGCTTTATAAAACGTCAAACACAGGGCTAGCAGATGTCGTAGTGGTTACGTGACTGGACTCCCACATGGTCAACTGTGATTGGAGTCCCAGATGTGGTGGCTTGAAACTCATGCTGGGCACATGTGTGTGGGTGCCCAAGAAATCTCAAGAGGAGAACAGAGAAGGGATTGCGGGAGGAGAATGAAGAAGAAGGGATTATGGTGTGGCCATCCCCCCTGCGGGGGTGACTTCTCACTTTCCCTCTCACTGTTTCTGTCTCTCTCTCTCTCCCACTCCCAACACACATGCCCTCTCATCCCCATTGGAAAAAACAAACATCTGATTGGAAGCAAGAATTAAGAGTCTTTTCTTCTTCTTTTTAAAAATATTTTTATAAGGCACCTGTGCTCACCCGAGAGAGACAGAAAAGGAGAATGAGAAAGCACCTCCTATGAGGGATGCTGCAATCTTTTTACCTCAATCTCCCTCCATTTTGGATTTGGGTACAGAAGTACACATGCCTGAAGTGTTTTTCAAGCCACTGGGCCCAGAACCTGAACCACAAGGTGGGGCCTGTGGGATCCAGCGGCCTTTTAGCCACCATGCCACTGAATGGTGGGTTGGTCCAGGAATCAAAGTCTTCAACCATGCCTACTGATTGCTGAGTATCTTCAAACCAATTGCTTGACTTCTGTACACTTTCTAAGGATCCTTTGGACTCCTAAGTTGCATAAATATATTATTTGCCTTTTTTAAATGTGCAGATGGATTAAAAATATAGATAACGAAGGGCTGCTTAATTGAAAACCTATGCAACAACAGTCACAGAGGCAGGGGTCTGTAGTAAGTGTTGAGTCTTTGTCCCTTCTCTGAAGGAGGCAGCTTCTCCTTGGCTCCAAGGGGAGAAGAAACCTAGTATTGCCCAAGCTTGCAATTTATCGAAAAGTATGTGAAATCTCCTGATTTCCTAATGTTGGCAACTAACAAAATAGTACTTTGCTTGCCAAAGAAAACAGATGTGTGAGCCAGAATCAGTCTGCCAGCTGACAGTTGATGTACATTTGGTACTTAAGGAAAAAGTCTTTGACTTCATAAATACTGAAAATCTCACTACTGAATATGAAGTATGTTTCAAAGTTACACATGCTGTATTTCAGGGTAGTCATAGTTTCTTTTATTTTAATTTTTTTCTTTATTTATGCTAGAGTGCATGCACATACACAGGAGAGAGAGAGGGAGAGGGGGAAAGTGCTCCATGAGGTCCAGCACACCTGATCCCCCTCCTCAATCCCTTGGACCCTGGGCACCTGTATGGAGCCTGGTGCATTTCAGGAGGGGTGGAGCAGGTTTCAAATCATGGCCGCCATGTAGGATCCAGCTTCTCATGATGGTGCATTAATTGCCATAGAGCTGGCCTCTAGTTTCAGCTTTGATGTTCAATTCCTTGGTCTTTCCCAAATCAGGATGTTATTATGTCTCCCCCCACTTCCCATAATCAGCCTAGCTATTTGTTACTTTTTAAATTTGTAGCTCCCTCCTCCCCATAGGTGCATTTGTGCTTTCTCTCTGGAGAAAGAGAGAAGAAAGGGAGAAATCACCCCCCTGCAAGGGGTGTGGCCCTCTCCTTCATTCTCCACCCAGGATTTCGGGCACATATACACATGTGCCCAGCGTGATTTTCAAGCCACTGGGTCTGGGACTTGAAACATGTAGCCGACCAGGTGGGACCCAGCTACTACCTTAACCTATATGTCACCTACTGGTCCTGGTATTGTTATTGTTGTTGTTGTTATTGTTATTATTAGATTTTTGGCCATAGGGCACATGGCTTGCTGGAGAGAGGAGAGAGGAAGTGAGAAATCACCTCTTCCCTCCCCATGTGCGATGGCTATGGTGCAATTCCTTCTCCTCCATTCTCTCAGGATTTCAGGGATGCACACACAGTGCCCAGCATGTTTTTGAGGCTGTTGAGCCAGGACCTGAACAATGGAGTTGGCCACATGGGATGTACCTTAACCATCATGCCACCTGCTGGCCCCTGTGACTGTTATTTTTAAAATTAATCTTATAGGGCCCAACCACAGTGGTGCATACTGCTAAAACTATGCTGTGCTGGCTGGAACTGCATGGGAGGACCAGGTTTGTTCCCCAGTCCAACCTGGAAGTCAAATGTGGTGGCACATGCCTGTAGTTACAGCAACTCAGGGAGGCTGAGGCAGGAGGATTGCAACGAGACCCTGTCAAAAAAATAAATATTAAGGGGCCAGCAGGTGATGTAGTAGTTAAAGCACTGGACTCTCACGTGGCCGACCATGGTTCAAATGCTAGACCTGGAATCTTGATACTCAGACCAGGTGTATGGGTGGCCAAAATCCCAAGAGGAAAATGGAGGAGATCCCCCTGGGGGATGAATGCTTGCTTTCTGTCTGTCTCTGTGTCTCTGGCAAGCACTTGTACCCTATAGGAAAACAAACAAACAAACAAAAAAACAACTAATAAAACCCCTAAAAAAACCCCCAGAAAACAAAAACAAACAAACCAAAAATTAATAAATAAATATGGCCTTATAGCCAGAAGAAATATGCCAATAATACTTCATTATACAAATCGTAGGCATTTCAGAAATATATAGACAGTTGAGATTAGTTCTCTAACTTCTGTCCTATAATCACATCACTACTTTGTTTGCTTTATATATGCTCATATTTACAGAAAACACTGTACTGTTGATTTTTATTTAAGGGCTTTTTTTTTTTTCCTGAGAGAGATTTTTGCTAAAGGGCTCGTGCACTTGCTGGAGAGACAGAGAGAAAGCAAGTAATCACTCCCAGGCAGGAGGGCCATGCCACAATTCCATCTCCTCCATCCTCCTCTCCGTACCTTAGGCATACATGCACACACGCCTTGTGTGAGTTTAAAGCCACCAACCAGGTCCAGAACTTGAACTGTGGTTGACTATGTGGGATTCTAGCACCTTAACCACTACGCCACCTGCTGGTCCCAGTTCAGAACTTAATACCGCATATGACTTGTTATTTTGGAAGAGGCATGGATGGTCATGGTACCTGATATATTGTAACTTCTTTTGGTTTTACTTTCCTAAAATGTGTATAATCATAAATTCTCTTTCTAGTTTTACTATATATTTTTAGTAATGCATGAACGTATAACATTATTATGGATGGGACCTGCTAAACAGTTTTGATAACTGAATTGTTCTCTGAGGAGGCACTGAGCACTCCAAGCTCCTACCTTCTCCAAGGATTCCTCAGCATAGGCATAGCGAGGTCATATTTGTCCGTACCTTGATGCTTTTCCCACAGAAAAGGGCAAAGACACAATTCATCATTGCTTTGGATATAATTTACTTTTGTAATAAAAGTGTTTTGCATAATAGAAAATGCAACTTTGGGGGTTGGCAGGTGGCATGGTGGTTAAAGGTGCTGGATTTCCACATGGGTGACTGTGGTTAGAGTCCCAGACCTGGTGACTTGCTTTCTCATGTTCCCTTTTTCTTTGTGTCTCTGTCCGGTCAAATTAAAAAATAATAACAACACATGGAATTAAATAAATAAACATTTTTTTAAAAAGAAAATGCAACTTTGAATGAAAATATGTTATAGGTGAATAAGGGCATTAAGGGAAATGTAAAATCATTTTCCTGGTACAGTTTTAGGAAATATGTCTCTACAGTCACATAGTCTCAGTTGAGTTTGTTCAAGAGTGTTTATGAGTTCCTAGCCTGCCTCAAGCCTGTGCTCTGTGGCAAGCCTATGTTCTTGGGAATTAGACTTTAAACCATGAATCACACAATTATTTGAATGAGAATTGTGCAAAGGGCACTGAAAAAGTACAGTGTGCAGCTATGAAGGTGTGTGATAAGGGGGTGGGAAGTTACCTAGGGACTCTAGAATAGTTCTTATGAGGAAAGATATTTGTGTTGAGCCACGTAAGGACTGAGTGCAAATTAAGTGGGCAAAACCTTGGAAGCGTGGGATCTTTCTGAATGGAATTGCTGACTAGTGGCCCTTAATTGGAAGGACGATGGATTATTCTAGGAGGGGGAGGGAGGGGGCTGCTGGAGTGCAGAGATTAAGGAGAAAGACAGTAGTCAGATCACACGCACCTACAAACTACAGTAAGGATTAGGCCTGTTCTTTAGCTTGGAGGACTGTGTTTTCAACCAAGGTCATTTGAGAGTAAAAGGCGGTGCTCCTAATAATCAAGTAGGATATCTGGTCATGGCCTTAAAGGTGACCATGAATAGTTAAAAGTTTTAAGTAGCAAAGTGACATTATCAGATTTGCATTTCAAAAGCCCCCTCAGGCCGCCATTTGAAAAATGGGCTGGAGGTGGGCTAGCAGGACTCAGGACACCAATTAGGGGGTTGTTACCAAGTGTAGCTGTTATATGTGGGCATAGCTGTGTTAAGACACATTCTGGGAGACCATGAGTTTGCTTTTTGTTTTTGTTTTAGATTTTTTCCACAGGGCCTGTGCTCTAGCCAGAGAGAAAGGAAAAGTGAGAAATCATCCCCCAGGGGAATGGTCACACTGTGAACCTCTCTCCTCTGTCCTCCTCTTGGGATTTTGGGCACACACGCACACATGCTTGGAGTGTTTTTCAAGCTATTGGGTCTGAAAGTTGAACTCAAGAGTTGCCCCGTGGGATCCAGCACCTTAACCTCCATATCATTTGCTTCCCAATGAGTTTTAGTATTTTTATTATTTGTAAGTAAACAATTTTGAAATGTGGTTTTTCCTTGTCAGAATTTTTGTTTTTAATTTCATCTTCAATGTGATAGTTTTTTCCTAAGAAATTAATCTTCCTTTAATTGTCCAATTTCATTACTCTGTATATTTCAAAATGTGTTAACAACTTCAGGGGTTTTCTCTTTCAGACAATTTCAGTTTGAAGGAAAAAAAAATAGAATGGCCAATTTGCAGGTCTGTGCGTATTGAACAGTGTTTTGTAATGTCGTTACCTGTATGCTATTGTAGTTCCTGATCAATAGCAGCAAGATGGGATGGAGTCTTTGTAGCCAGCCCTCCATGGAAGATGGCTAAACTCGCTTATGCTGGCTCCGGAAGCTCTTTGAAGGCAGTTTCTGTATAGTGTTGGCCATTTGCAAAAACAACCTTGCGTGTTACAGGACTCGTTAAGTTCTAGAAACCCAGTAATGCCAGCGTCCCCTACTAGTTTTAAAATTTCCTTTACATTTTTAAATGATCGATGTTCCAAACATATATGACCAAGAATAATGGAGTGAATTCAGTGTGCTCATCTCCCAGTGTTTCATTAATACCACCCAATCCTCCGTCCACTGGATGATTATGTTCTTCCCCCAAATCCATTTATTTCTTCTGTGAGTGAGAGAGACAAAGACTGTCCAACAGAGTCCTGATGCCACTACCAACCCGTCTCCGCCTGGCCTGGGTCGTAGGCACGTGTGCGTGGTGTACTCGGGGAGGTCTCTGGGAAACGAACTCTGCACCTTCCTGTATGGTTCAGCCCTGTAGAATGCTGTGTTCTACCACTGGGCTACCATCCAGCCTCTTTCCCTTCTGAAGCAAATTCTAGATGACATATTTCATCTGTAAATATCTCAGTCTGTATTTCTAAAAATAAAGAATGATTAATAACAACCCTGCCCCTAAACAAAAAAGTCCTCCTGGAACGAATATTAATTTCTTAGTATCAGGTATTTGTGTTCCATCAGTATTTCTACTTCCCTGATTGTCTTAAACTTTAAAAAAATGCTGTTTAACATGTGCACTCACTGGAGAGAAAGAACGTGAGAAAGCACCTCCCACGGGGATCTATCATGTCATGATCCCTCTCCATTCTCCTCTCAGGATTTGGGACACACACACACATGCTCCTGGTATGATTTTCAAGCCAGGTCCTGGACTCAAACCACGTAGTCAGTCACGGGGAATGCAGCTACTTTAACCATCAAGTCACCAGCTGGCCCAAAAACTTTTAAAATATATATATTTTTTACTTTAAGTCAGAATCCAAATAAGGCTGTACATTGTAATTAATTGATTAATTGTTATATCTGTCTGGCCATTTAAAATAGAAATTCTCCTCCCACATCTTATTCTTCTTTTGTTTTAATTTTCCAGAAGGTATATATACACACCAGAAAGAGACAGAGACAAAGAGAGGGAGAGGGAGAGGG
This sequence comes from Tupaia belangeri chinensis, assembly GCF_000334495.1. Lineage (NCBI taxonomy): Eukaryota > Metazoa > Chordata > Mammalia > Scandentia > Tupaiidae > Tupaia > Tupaia belangeri. Next base: position 866,841 of record NW_006159514.1, read on the forward strand.
AGAGGGAGAGGGAGAAAGCATCCTCCAATGGTGTGTTCACACTGCAATACCTTCTTCATTTCTCCATCCTGTTGGGACTTTGGGCTTATACACATGTGCATCTGGCATACTTTTTAAGTTTCCAGGGCTAGGATTCAAATCCCACAATCAACTATGTGGGATTGTGTTAAGATTGCCTTAACTACTAGGCCACAAAGCCAGCTTCCCTCCATATCTCCTTTTTAAATTAAAAAAAAAATTTTTTAAAGAACTGTTTTATTTAACTTTATGCATGTATGTATGCATTTTGATTTGATAGCGGGGGCGGAGAAAGTGAGAAAGCAAGCTGCCAGGTCTGTGACTCAAACCATGTTTGGCCATGTGGGAGTCCAGCGCCCTTAACCACCACGCCACCTGCCGGACCCCCAAATTTGGCTATAGGGCATGTGTGCTGGCAGGGGTGGGGTGCACTTTCTTGCAACTTTTGGAAAGATTCTTACAACTGCAGAAAGCTTGCCCTGTAGTTTCCCACAGTCTGCATGTCTGTGGTGATGAATAACATCTTCCTTTTTCTGTTGTATTTTCTCTAATTAGGTGACTAGGCATAACTCAGTGGTTCTCAAGAGGGACCGCTCTGCCTTCCAGGGGACATTGGCTGTGTCTGGAGCCCATTTTGGTTGTCACACTGAAGGATGCTATCGGCATCTCGTGGGGAGAGTCAGGAGCTGCTGCGGGAACTCTCCAAACGAACTGCCCTACCTGAAATCTAAGTGCCGAGGTTGAGAAACTGAGCTGGATACTTAATCAGATTTAGAGCTCATTATTCTTTTCTGTTTGTGATGTTAGGGCTAGTGATTATTTCCCAGGTCTATTCTTCTTGTTTAACTTTAAATGTTACCTTTTTCATGCATGTGTGTGAGAGAGACAGCAGTCCCCCATGCCCTTGACATTGTACTCTTCCCCCCAGCCTCAGCCATCCCGGATGACAGGCACGCACGTGCCCTCAGAGAAGTCTGCGGATTTGACGCAGGGACTTGAAAAGGATAATATTCTAATCTATCCTCCTTCCATCCCTTTCTTCCTGGAATACTTCTGTAAAGAGAAGCTCTCCTTCATCAATCTGATGACTTGAGCTTTCAGTTTACATAGTAAAGGCAGATCAAATACTCGCCATGTTGCCCTCGCTCTTTGCTTTCACCAACCAGTAACATTTTATATTTGATTCTAGGTTGATCTCCTATCAAGAGTTTTTGGCATTTGAATCTGTTTTATGTGCTCCAGATTCCATGTTCATAGTGGCTTTCCAATTGTTTGACAAGAGTGGAAATGGAGAGGTGACATTTGGTAAGGGAAAAAAAAAAGATTATAAGTGCTAAATAAAGTTAGTGATGCTGGTCTAAATCTAGTAACCGAATAGAGATTGCTGCTTATTTAGGATGTAGTCAATAAGTGAAATATTAATTTCCTGAAAGGGTTGACACAATCAAAATGGTTTTATTTTCTTCGAAGCATTAGGTTATTGCAAAAGATGAAGGAATCTAGGAATGGTATTGCTTCAGCTCCTTGAGTCACTTACACTTTCACATTCCTAAAAGAGGTGGTGTAACATTTTTCTGTCTTGCCAGCACAGGCAAAATTTTTTCTGAAGTAGACCAAGCATTATGTGGAACAATCTTCTCATTCTTTAGGGGAGTTTTAGGTATGGCGTTCAGAGCTTTTTTGTAGCATCTTTGGAAAATTGCTACATTTTTAACACCAAGAATTGTACCAAAGGGAAAAGCAAGGCAAGATTAGTTAGCATTCTCTGAATCCCCATTAGATAGTTGCTTTTGGAAACCAAGGCTAGAATATTAAAATTACCATCTTGGGGGACCAGCAGTTAATGTAATGGCTATGTGGCTGGACTCCCATGTAGTCGACTGAGGTTCGAGTTCTAGACCTGTGGCTTCAACTCAGGCCGGACGTGTGTGCGTGCGTGCCTAAGATCCCAAGAGGAGAATGGAGGGAAGGGATTGTGGTTTGGCCATTCCCCTCGGGGTGTGTGTGTGTGTGATTTCTCGCTTTCTGTCTCTCTGTCTGTCTCTGTCTTTCTGGCAAGTGCGTGTGTCCTATAGCAAAAAACCTCCCCACCAACCCCAAAATGCCATCTCAGTTGGATATAGAAACTCATTTAAACCCTTTGGTAGACACATAATCTAGCACACGGTAGCTGTTTTACCAGTGTTCAACAGGCTATTTGAAACCACATATTAGTTTTTAAAGATGGTTGTTTGCAGAAATTAGTTTCTATTTAGTACAAGTATTGGCTAATTGTTCATGCAACAAGCTATCTAATAAAAACAATGCAGGGTTTTCAAGGACATTGAGTTCTTTCTCTTTTTTTTCCCCTAATATTTTACATGTTTTCATTGTAAAAATCAAATCACATAAAATTTTACCATCTTAACCGTTGTAAATGTACCGCTCAGTAGTGTTAAGTATATTTGCATTACTGGGAAACAGGTTCTCCAGAACTTTTTCAGCTTGCAAAACTGAACTCGAGCCCCTTTTGTAGTGTGAACTGGCACAAATGTAGAGAAACCTTTAAAAATCGGGCTTTCCCTGAGCCACAGTGCCAAATATTTATTCACCGTGGCATTTGAGTTATGAAATAGATGTCCTATAGTGAAACTGAAAGGAAGAACTCCCACTGCCCTGGTAAGAGTGGTAAGAAACGTATGGGTCCAGCAGATGGCTTAATGGTTACGTCACTGGACTCCCCAGTGACTGGACTCCCATGTAGTCAATTGCGGTTCGAGTCCCGGACCTGGAGACTTAAAAAAAACTTATGCCAAGTGTGTGTGGGTAGATGCCCAAAACCCTGAGGGGAGAATGGAGTAGAAGGGTTTGCGTTGTGGCCATCACCCCTGGGGAGTGATTTCTCACTTCCTGTCTCTCTGGCAAGTGCACACACCCTACAGCAAAAAATCTCTCTTAAAAAAAGAAAGAAAGCGGGACCAGCAGTTAGCATAATGGCTATGTCGCTGGACTCCCACGTAGTCAACCGTGGTTCGAGTCCTGGACCCGGTGGCTTAAACTCACGCCAGGCACGTGTGCGTGCGTGCCCAAGATCCCGAGAGGAGAATGGAGGAGAAGGCATTGCAGCATGGCCATCCCCCCTGGGGGGTGATTTCTCGCTTTCTGTCTCTCTGTCCCTCTCTGTCTGTCTGGCGAGCGCACGCGCCCTATAGCAAAAAACTCTCCAAAAAAAGAAAAGATAAAAAGAAAGAAAGAAAAGTGCAAGTAAATCAGAAGGCCCAGTGGTGCCTTCGTGTGACCTTGGCTTACACGTTCTCTGGCTTGGCATCATTGCCTTCTCTCTTGCTCATTGACTCGATCGAAAATAAATACCCCACAGGGACCAGATCCCAAGAGAAGAATGGAGAAGTAGGGATTGCGGCGTGGCCATCCCCCCTGGGGGGTGATTTCTCGCTTTCTGTCTCTCTGTCTCTCTGTCTGTCTGCCTGGCAAGCGCTCGTGCCCTATAGCAAAACAACAACAACAACAAAAAGCCAGAAAATAAATACCCCACAGAGCTCTTTAGAACTCCACTTGTATCTTGGCATTCTTTTTGTTTTGGAGCAAGCTCTGCCCATTTTGCCTCCTGAAGAGTGTTAACTTTCCTCAGAAATACCTAGATTCTGTATTTCAGTGCACAAAACTATTGTCTCTTCATTGAGCATTAGCCCGATACTGTTAATGGTGCATTTCCTGTTTCCAGTGGGTATTGCACACACTCACATCTCTCACTTCCAAATACGGTGCAGAAATGCTTGGGAAATAAGTTGAGAGAAATAATCCGAGTTAGTGACAGCATGCCTGTGCTATATCATATGTGGATTAAGAATCGTATTTCTCAAAACCAAATTCTAATCTATTTTGTCCCCTATTTTGATATTGTCATTCTTTGTGTTTTCGCCATTTGATCACTTTTCCCAACTTCTATTTAAAAAAATAAGTCATTCAGGTCACTTCATCTAACAGACTACTGATAGAGACCCAGGCCATTCTTAATTAGTGGATAAAAATGAGTGTAGCAAGTAGCTGAATGGTTTACATGCACTTTATTTCATGCGAATCAAAGTGTGTAGTTATTACATTCCAACTTTAGCATCATTTTCTCTCAAACTGTGATTTATGAGTTAGGATTTTCAAGAAAGGTAATTCAGATTAAAAGCAGAATAAATCAGTTTGAGTTTTGAGTTTTGATAGCACTTGGTATGAACTTAAGAACATATGAACCCTCCAGAATCTTGCCTTCACTTTTTTGCTCCATAATGCAGACAGGAAGATTATTTTGGAATGAGAAAAGGTGAACCCTTTTCAACATTGTTCCTGGGTTCCTTGGCCAGCTGGCTGGCTCTCTGATGGTGCTCACCTATTTCCTGAGAGCCTTGAGCATTTCCCCTCCTGCCATGCCTCCTTAGTTTTGAGGCTCCGTTTTTAGACAAAATTTCTAACATGAAAGGAATCATAATAAAGGAGAAAACACTTAATTTTATATTTTTAAGAAAAGATGGTAAAAGCATTGAAATTGTTACTTATAACAAGTACTATTTAACAAGATTTCTAAGAACCAGTTATTTCAGGCTGTGTTCACGACTACAGAATTTCTGCATAAGGAAATAATTAACTTGGAGTTTATTTTTATAGGCTGTTGGATCTGTGATGAAGGTCAGTTTTCATGTTTGTATCCACTTAATAAAATGAATTGTGCTTATGTATTTAGGGACACATGTTTAGGTAAAAGGAAATGTTAGATCCATTTCAAGTAGGGTTAAACCCTTTTCACCAACTAGTCTCATGTTTTCCAGTTGGGAGATATTTAAGTATAGTTTTATGTTGTGTACATTAAAAGAAAGGTGAGAGAGAATATTGGGTGTGAGGTGCAACAAAGCAGGGAAAAACGATTATGCCATTGGTATCTTTCATGGACTATGATGATAATGTTATCTGTGTACTTGTATATACTGTTCTCATCTATGCTATCGTTTTTTTAGGTATGCTTTTTATACACACCAAATTACATACTTAAACTGTGTATATCTGCAACAATTTATGTAAATAGCTCTACTGAACCACATTTACTTGAGTGCTGGACAAGGCTTTTTGTTGTTAGAGCTGCCTCTGTTCTGAGAGGGAGGACTTACAGAGAGGCCTTGGTAATCCATTTCAGAATGTGAATGCTCAGGAAAGGGTTCTGGAGGCTTAAGAGAAAAATGAATAAAACCATTTGTTAATTGTTTTTTTCTTTGATAGTACTTTAATAAACTTCTAACGCATGTTGTGGATGATTACTTAATGGCTTGTGTATCTGTGACTGCCAGGTGGCATGAGCCTTGTAGAGGCCATTGCATGACTGGTGTGTGCTAGATACAGCGTCAGTTTGCTTGGTCTCACTGTTCCCCATTAGCATACTGGACACCTGCTCGGTAGGATTAGGTGGAGGTGTTTTAGATAAACGGTTATGCTACATTGTATTGATAAAAGCTGCTAAGCTATTGTCCCATATTAAAAAAAAATCCCTATTGCTTTAACAAAAAGATAATCATTCAAAGAAGGAAAAAGAAACCAACAACAAACTCTTATGTGTTAACTACTGAATAAGTATGAAGTGTGTTGTATGTTTTGAGCTCTCTATTAAAAACTCATCACCATTGTGTTCCAAAGTGTTTGCCTAGGAATGGGAACTTTTCAAAGTGAATTTGTCTGAGGATATATCCTCATCCCTCTGACTGGTGAACTCTCAAAAAGCAGTGGTTTCTTTTGATTCAGTATCTTGTTTGACTATAAATATGTATTACAAATAAAAGTGTGATTCAACTTGTGCCTCTAAAATAGGCTCTTTTTCCCTAAATAGAAGAATACACTTGAGTGGCTTAGACATAACCACTGCTATCATTCAAATGGTCAGAAGATGGAAGTGTAGATATGAAAAAAAAATACCCCTTTTCAGGGGGAAACAAAGCTGTAAACATGGAATAATATGAAATTCTAATGGTAATATTTAGTTTAATTTGATGAGAAGTTGAGCTACACCAGAGAGTTCACATTAAATAAGGAAGAATTTTTGAGGTTCTTTATATTGCTTTCAGATCTCACAGAGGTCATTAAAAAAAACACCCAAGACTACTAGCTTCGAGTTTAAGGTTTAAAAAAAAAAAAAGGGGGATGCCATTTGTTATTAGTTATGATGCCATTTGGTAAAGATCTTTGAAGCATCTAGCTTCTATAATAATAGATGCTTTTAAAATGTGAACTCATCTTTCCTGAGAAATGGACCTTTTCATATATTTGGCAGCAGGACTACTCTGTTGACTGTACAGTAGTCCCTTTTGGAGGTAGGTAAAGGGCGAATAGAAATATTTTTCCCCAGAGAGGCAGAGGTCACCCGAAAAACTACTGACCTACCTGGGAGTAGAACCCAGAAGTGGGAAATGGAATCTTCACACTATGTTGACTGGGACTTCCTCTTTAAGTTTCTGTTGTTGGTCCTTTTGTTGTTGTTTTCCTTTGTTTTCTTTTTTGGCCTGCTAGTCATCCCTTCTCTTGACCCTCAATTTTTCCTTCACCGAAAAACTTCACTTCTCTGAGTCTCACCTTTGTTTGTGTTGAGTCATTCACAAGGATTTCACTGTTCAAGGGGAGTCCTGAAAGCCTCTTTGACTTCACTGTACGAACTGTGCAGGTGAAACGCAGCTATTGAGGACTTTCTTCCCCCGATAAGAATGTTTGGTCTCAAGCCTGTAAGCTGGAAGCAGTGGCTCCTGCTGGGCTGGAACCCTTGGAATCAGGATGTCGTTGGGCTGATGGTAGGTGGGCTGTGTCACAGGGCTGATGGCTTGTATACCTACAGGAGGAGTTCTCTGGCCACACCGTTGGTACAGCAGCTCCTTCCAGGCTCATTCATGGAACAGGCATGGTGGCAGTCTTGGAGAAGAGTGCCAGCCCCGGTCAGAGGTAATTTTGTACTGCAGAAAGGTGAACAAGACCAGTAGGAAGCGCCCATAAGAACCAGGGGAGGGAAGAGGGTGGATGAGATGGGAAGACAGTGTGGGCTGCTGGGGAAATTAAAAACCTCTGTTAAGGCATATTTACCTGATATATATGCTTCAGTATGTATTCATGTAGTCCAATCATCATAAGTGACTGATACAGCTAAAGTGACTAATGTTACACGTCTGTGAACATTTTTAGTTAATCACAGTTGTCACCATTGCCTGCCCTCCTGGCAAATCACCGTGCTCCTCTCATTTGAGCAAGGAGAATATAATGACAGGCTACTTTTATATCTGGCCCCAATTCCCTTTTCCAGTGGAATTGTAGACCATTCCCTTCAAGTAAGCCCATGCACTGCAGGAAGTGAAAAGGTGGTCTGTTGTTTTCTACATGTCAGCCAAGAATGGATTCCTGATTCTCTTAGCAATGCCAGCCCAGTAAAAACACTAGATCTTGATCTTGCTGCCAGTAAGACATGACTGTCATCCCTTTCATCCAGGCCAGAACTATGGCTGCTGAAGTAGCACTCTTGAGTGCTAGTTAGAGCAAAAGATCCTTGTTTGCCACTGGGAAGACGGGATTCTCTTGGGGGTTGGGGGGGGCTTGCTATGTAGTTTCAGTTTGATGTAGTGGGTATATTGCAAATTCTTGGTTTTCCCTTTTTCCTGATAAAGCCTGATAAGAACAGCCGATGTTTGAATTATTACCTTACACACTAAAAACTCTCCAGTTCTGGGGCTTTAATTTTTTTTTTGGATAAACACATCCTGGTGTGAGTAAAAGTGGTGATTTGAATTGGACTGCAAAGCAGTAGTTGTACTAATGATTTCTGTGACATTCCTGAATCAGCTTCAGGCAATTGGTAGTGGAAATGATGACAAAAGAGAAGTAGAAGACATCTCAAGAGGTGCCAAAGTAGATTTGAAATTTTTTTTTAGCCCTAGTAACTTCAGTTGTAGGCTGTAATGTGGCTAAAATAATTAAAATGGTCTGGGGGTAGTTAATAAACCACAGCATACAATAATGAGCATAATGAAGCCACACACAGAGCTGTCAGGTGACCACTTTGGAAGAAGTAGGAAATGTCCATATAAATACTTGCGAAAAATGACACTTCTGTATTTGGGGAGATTACGTGGGTAATTTAAACCATAATTTTAATTGTTTCAAAGACATTCTAAGATTATAGAGATTGCCAAGAAGTTTCTAAAGTAGAATTTCTAAGTTAAAGGTTTTATTGTAGACATATTCTCTCAAACGTAAGTTATATATAATACATTTAATTTATAAATATCTTTTTTGCAATAGTAGAAAAAATTATAGATCATTAAATTTTCTTAATTTGGGAGCTTTTGAATCTTTGATTTTATTTGATATAGTTTCATATTTGACATTCTGATTTTTCTGATCATATAAAAGGGATTCACTTTTATTCCACCATTATATAGAAATTATGTAGGTAGTACTGTGTACATTTCTTATCAGATAATTGAGTTTTGGAGGTTGTGATCTTTAAGATAAAGATTATCTACAATGCCTTATTCCCTTTAATAATTTTAATGTACTTAAATAAATATAGTAATTCAAATTATTCTGCTTTCCATTAATTAAAATTTTTTTGTTAGACCTTAAAAATAAGAAATTAATTAATTTGGAAGTAGAACAAGCTAATTAATGAAATTAGAAGAACCCAAAAAATCTTTGCCCATCTGTTCTATTTTTAGCCCCAAACATTCTTATAATTTAAATTATCTTATAAACTTGAGCATATTTTACAGCTTGAAGTGTCATTTATCTTTTGAGTTGGTTAGAAACCAGGGTCCCATGAACTGTTGTTGAGTCCATTCTTTGCTTTTTGAACCAAAACCCCCTAATTTTTAATTTGTGTTTATGTATGATGAAAATACTTGAGATGATTTGAAAACTCTGAAATACTGGTACTGCTTAGGCAAGAAATAAATCCTACATTCCATTTGCAAGAAAAGATGAGAATCCCATCTCCCCAGTGACATCCAATGCCTTCTAACTTTGCTGATTGCAGGAATCTATTCAGAGACAGATTGAGTCCAGATTGGTAGGGTTTCCAATTTGAGATTCTTACTTCCATACCCCAATAATCATACTTTCATTAAGAAAAAGTATTTATATATAACTAAAGGGACCCCATTAACCCATTGACAATATGAGATCAGTATCTTATTGAACGAATTTGTAGAAATTAGAGAAAACGGCATAGTTGGAGTAGATGATAAAACATTAAACACGTATTTACTAATTCTTTGCCATAATTGATAGCTGCTGATGGTAAAAACCTTTCACTAATAAAATTGGCTTAAATTTGAAAATAATTTTGTTCTTAAGACATTAGTAAAACAGGCTTCCTGCTTTGTTAACTTTGTTAAAATTTTTTTTTTTTGGCATGTGCTTCAAATTAGTCTATCTAGTCTATACTTGTTAAAGTACCAGTCATTTGTGAATTAACTTTTATAGTAGAACTGTTTAAGAGAGTAAATGACATTATTAGTGCATGAAGAGAAGCTGCAAGAGGGTTTTGGTTGTACTTTACACAGTGTGACTGATTTCTATCTAAAAGTTGCTGTACCGTGTTTAGTTCTTTATTTAAAAGTGAATCACTAATTTCACTTATCTTAAAATTTTTTAATAGCTTAGACTAATAATCATGGTTTTGATGGGGATTTTGAAGCTTTGTGTCAAGACCATATTTTTGACAATATCAGAAGCTTTTAATAAGGTGCTTGCTGCTGAGCTAATGATATGCTTTTGGTAGCAATTCTTATACCTATCTTCAATAGACATATTCAGGCTAGTGTGAATGTAATAATCAAGCCTCAATCAAACCATACTTAGTATGACAAATATTGCATTATACTGTAATTTAGGTATTCATGCTTCTGATAAAGGGCTTAATTCGACTCCTTGAGGAACCGGGAAAACATTATTGATTTTATACTAGATGTAAAGTGGCAGCCATTTATAGTACAAGATAGAAATCACTTCCTAATTAAAATTAAATCTAGAGAAATTAAGAATCTCATGGCCTTATATGTAATGGTACACAATCTTAAGTTTACATTTTTATTTTGTATCAATTGTGTTCCTGTGCATGGGTTTCTGGGCACACAAAACATTTTGCAGTTAATCTTAATAGAAGCAGATGATATTGACTTTTAAAACTTCTCTTAATTTTTTTCTGTAGGAACATTGCAGTGGGTTAAACTGCTTATTCTAGATGTAATTAATTTATTTTTGTTTTCCCTTTTAAGAAAATGTCAAAGAGATTTTTGGACAGACTATTATTCATCATCATATCCCTTTTAACTGGGACTGTGAATTTATCCGACTGCATTTTGGGCATAACCGCAAGAAGCATCTTAACTACACAGAATTCACACAGTTTCTCCAGGTGAGCTTAGTATTTCTAACTGGCTTCATTATATCCTATTGTTCTCTACCTCCTTCCCTTTTATTTATTAAAAGTTTATTACAAAATTAGAAGTCTCATTGGGATTTCACCACCTTCATTTTTCATTTCCCACTGATCAAAGGCGGTTACTTCTGTAAACTCTTAAAGCTATTTCCTTGCATTTATTTAAATAATAAACTTGTGTTGGTACTGCGACTTCTTTATTTTTTGCTTGGATATTAACTATGGAAGATTGGGAACTAAGTAGATCTTTGACTTCTCACTTCCTACCAATGACTTGGGCATTCCCATTTCCTTGTAATGATGTCATGATTCTGCTTAGATCAGTAATCATATGAACTAGTATAATTTTGTAAAGATTGTTGAAAGTTGGGACCAGCAGTTGGCATAATGGCTATGTCGCTGGACTCCCATGTAGTCGACCGCGATTTGAGTCCCAGACCTTGTGGCTTAAACTCATGCCGAGCGTGTGTGCATGCTTGCGTGCCCAAGATCCTGAGAGGAGAATAGAGGAGAAGGGATTGCAGCATGGCCATCCCACTTGGGGGTGATTTCTCACTTTCTGTCTCTCTGTCTCCTTCTGTCTTTCTGGCAAGTGCATGCACCCTATAACAACCCCCCCCCCAAAAAAAAAGATTATTGATAATTAACGTAATTAATTTTCTTAGAGTTTCCAGTTTTTTGTTTGTTTGCTTTTTGTCAGAGGGCATGTGCACTTGCTGGAGAGAGAGAGAGAGAGAGAGAGAGAGAGAGAGAGAGAGAGTGTGAGTGTCAGAAAGTACCTCCCATGGGGAATGATCATGCCAAAATTTCTTTTCTCCCATCTCTGCATCCTTTTAGGATTTTCTACATACGTGTGCATGTCTGGCATGTTTTTCAAGTATCTGGGCCTGGGACTTGAACCACGTAGTTGGCCAATTAGAATCCAGCCACCTTAACCTCTATACCACCAGCTGGCTTAGTTTCAGTTTGATTTGTTTAGTTTTCTATTTATTAATGCTAACTTATCCTTAAAATTTGCCCCAGTTATTAAAATCTTTTTAATATATTTAAAACCCATTATGTATTCTATCAATTTTATCTTGTTGGAGCTCTTCAGGAACTTTCATTTTTAAAATATCAGGTAAAGTTTACATAATGTAAAAGTAACAATTTATGTACAATTTAGTGGCATTTAGTACATTCACAGTATTTTGCAAACACCACCTCTACCTAATTCCAAAACATTTTTGTAAATCCAAAAGAAAACTCTTTACCTATTAAACAGTCACTTTCCATTCTTGCCTCTCCCGCCTGGCAACCATCAGTCTGCTTTCTGTCTCTGTGAATTTCCTTATGAATGGAATCATACAATATAATCTATTATGTCTGGCTTATTTTCTTAGCATGTTTTCAGGATAATTCATGTTGGAGCTTGTATTAGTATTCTATTCCTTTTTGTGGCTGAATAATATTCTGTTGTATAGTTATACTATATTATGTATTTCTATTCATCAGTTGGTAGACATTTGGGTTGGATTAAAAGGACCCCACTATGGAGTGTGGTGACATCATGATCCTTTTTTCTGTGTTTGTCCATCCCATTGGGATTTGGAGCACACATGAACACCTGTTAGAATGGTTTTTCTTTCTTTTTTTTTAAGAGAGATTTCTGCTAGGGAACCAGCAGTTGGTGTAATGACTATGTCGCTAGACTCCCATGTAGTCGACCGTGGTTCGCGTCCCGGACCTGGTGGCTTAAAACTCATGCCGGGCCCATGTGCATGTGTGCCCAAGATCTCAGGAGTAGAATGGAGAAGAAGGGATTGCGGCATGACCATCCCTCTGGGGGGTAATTTCTCCCTTTCTGTCTCTATGTCTCTCTCTGTCTGTCTGGTGAGCGCACGCGCCCTATAGCGAAAACCTCTCCAAAAAAAAAAAAAAAAAGAGAGAGAGAGATTTCTACTAGAGGGAACATGCACTTGCTGGAGAGACAGAGAAGCCGAAAGTGAGAAATCACTATCCACACTCCCTCCCCACCGCCGTGGGTATATATATATATATGTGTATATGTATATTAATACAAAGTTTGGTTGCCCAGTTATTCAAAATACAGAGAGTGCTCACCAGAAAAAAAGAAAGAGAGATTCAAAGAGAGGGAAAGTGAGAAATCACCCCTCAGGGGGTTGGGGCTGGCCACGCCACAGTCTTTTCTCCTCCATTCTCCTCCTGGGATTTTGGGCATGCACACTCACATGCCTAGCATAATTTTCAAGCTGCCAGGTTCAAGACTTGAACTGTGGTTGGCCATGTGGGAGCTAGCATTTTAACCATTATGCCACCTGCTGGCCCTACTTCAACTATCTTAAGTGTCAGCAAAAGGTAAAACATGCCATAATCTCATCTGATAGTTTGTTAATTAATTAATTAATAACTTTGACAGAGGGTGTGTGTGCTTGCCAGAGAAAGACAGAGAGGAGGAGAAAGCACTGTCCCTGGCAAGCACAGTTATCCTCTGGCAATTAACAAAAAGAACTGTAAGGAAAGGAAAAGGAGGAGTAAGGAAGGGAAAAGGTATGGAAGACAGGAACGTGGAAGTGCGTCTGCTGCTTTTCTTTCTTTTTAAAATTTATTTACCAACTTGTTGTATGGTGGGGGAAAGAGAGAGTGAGCAAGTGAATGCACTTCTAGCAGGATCTCGGCTCCATAATCCACCCCTAGCTACAGCCAGCTGTGCATCCTGGGCACACACATGCCCAGGGGGCTCGGGAGGCCTCCGGATGTGAACCCAAGCTTTCCTTTGTGGGTCAGCCTTGCAGAGCGCTGTGTTTTACCTCTGTGCCACTGTCCAGACTGCTGTCTGCTTCTGATGGTTTTTAGGAATATCGTTGCTGTGGGGACCACTTTCAACAATCTAATGAAACCATGGGAACCAGCAGTTAGCGTAATGGCTATGTTGCTGGACTCCCACATAGTCGACCACAGTTCACGTCCCGGACCTGGTGGCTTAAAACTCACGCCGGGCACGTGTGTGCGTGCGTGCCCAAGATCCCGAGAGGGGAATGGAGGAGAAGGGATTGCAGCATGACCATCCCCCCTGGGGGGTGATTTCTCACTTTCTGTCTCTATGTCTCTTTCTGTCTCTCTGGCGAGTGCACGCGCCCTATAGTGAAAAACCTCTCCAAAAAAACCAAAAACAAACAAAAACAAAAACAAACAAACAAAAAACAATCTAATGAAACCAGAACTTCTTTCTTCATTTGAAGGGTTAAGTGGTTGATGTGAGGAAAGATGGACCGAGTTGGGAGAATGGCTAAGAGAGAAGGGGAATGAATGACAAGACCCCAGTCACACTGGTTGTTTATTTGGTGCTCTTTATCTGTCACCCGTATTTACCAGTTGAATTTGTTTCTCTACTTATATTGCTGTTTTGAAGCAAATTAAAATATACTTTTTTGTTTAGCTATTTTCTCAATGTTATTTAATTTAAGTTTAAAACTACTGATTTAATAGATTAGATATACTTGTCTCTATCAACCTACAAAGGTAGCATACGAATACAGAAAAACACATAAAACAGATGTATAGCTTAATGAATTATTATGAAATGAACATCTGTTAAGGTAATTTTAATACCCTTGAATTACTATTGCGCTGTCACAAGTCCACAGGAAAATATTATATAAATAAAAATGATAGCGAAATGTCCACTAAAACCTGTTTTATGTGTTAGAAAAAGATAACATCAACATTGATTTGTAGGCTTTGATATATAAATGACCATGAAAATTGGACATTTAATCTTATCTCTGCATAATATGCATGCACTGAAGTATGACTGTTATTTCTAGAGCAGCGTCTAGTGTGGAAATGGTACCCAATGCTCCATTGCTGTGCGCTGCTAATAGGTTTATTTGGATTAGTCATGAGTCCCCAGAGCACAAATGTTCTGATTTGGGCTTTTGTATAGTACTCAGGGGGTTATTGGCATGTTTTACTGTTGTGGTTGTTTTTTATATCATTATTACAAAGTTTGGCTGCCCAGTTATTCAAAAATACAGAGATATTCTGGATTGTTTTACAGTTGGTGAGTGACTGTGCCCAAAGCCAGACAGCATGACAGCCAAATGCTACTTAGGGAGTCTGTTATTCATCACTCTCGTTTTAGAATTACTAAGTATTGCACTTACCAGTTGGTAGAGTTTCTTGCTGAGTTCATTTTTTAAAATTGTTTGAAAAAAATAGTCTCTAATTTATTTGGAAAGAGAAAGAGTAAAAGAGAGAGACTTTGATTGCAACATTTAAAACAGGAAAACTGAAAATGAATTGAAATTCTTAATTCAGGAAATATGCTTGGATGATAAGAAGCTTTTAAGTGGGAGAGAGGATAAAATACTGTATATTTTAAAGACTGAAATTAAAGCACTGAAAATATTATACTCTATTTGTCTTTATTGATGAAAACTTTTGAAGTAAAATCTGGGGGTTCTTCCCCCCCCTTTTTCCCTTAAAGAGAGATTTTTGCTATAGGGTGTGTGTGCTCACAAGAGAGACAGAAAGTAAGAAATTATCCCCCAGGGGAGATGGCCAGGCCGCAGTCCCTTCTCCATTCTCCTCTTGGGATCTAGGGCATGCATGCACACACACCTCGCTTGAGTTTCAAGCTACTGGGTCCAGGACTCCAACCGCTGTTGACCTTGTGGGAGTCCAGTGATGTAACCACTATGCCATATACTGGTCCCTTCTGCCTCCTCTCTTTTTTAAAAAAGAATTATTTACTTTATTTAATTTACTATTATGTTTTTAAAATTTCACCAGAGAGAAACAGAAAAAGAGAAAGTGAGAAAGCAAGCTACCAGGTTCAGAACTCAAACCATGGTCGGCCATGTGGGAGTCTAGCACCTTAATCACTACATCATCTGCCAGCCCCTACCCCTCTCTTTAATGGCCATGATCTAATTCATTTTTTCCCCCTGAGGAGTAAGATATAGCACATTTCCCAGGAAACATATGCTTCTTAAATTAAAAGCAGTCCAGCCTGAACACTGCTGCTTCGTCAGCTGAGACTGTGCTAGAGGCCTGGATTCGATTCCTTGCTTACTCTGAAAGCTGGGCACGGAGGCGTGGGTCTATAATCTCAGCTACTTGAAGGCTGAGGCAGGAGGATTGCAACCCAGTGAGGCCCTGTCTAAAAACACCACACACACACAGACACAGAAGCACATGAGTGTGTGCACAGTCGTGTGTAAAATGTTAAAAGCTCTTTTGTAAATTCAGAGCTGAACATTGTTTCTGTAGTAAGTACATGTCCGGGAAGGTTGTCTGTCTTTCCTTTCCTTACAAAACATATATTTAAAATGTGCTTTAGCCAATTTAATGTCCTACTTTTACATTTTTTTCCTTCCAGGAGCTACAATTGGAACATGCAAGACAAGCCTTTGCACTGAAAGACAAAAGCAAAACTGGCATGATTTCTGGTCTGGATTTCAGTGACATCATGGTTACCATTCGGTCTCACATGCTTACTCCTTTTGTGGAGGAGAACTTAGTTTCAGTAAGTGACATGCATGAACTTTAACTTTCCATTTCCTCAAGCCTTTTGCTCCATTAGGTCCTGGATCGCCTTCCTGGACCCATAGTAATTTCAACTATTCAGACATCATGCTTGGTTGGGAAAAGGTAAACAGGCAGGTGTGTGTAAGGATGGTGAGTGGCCTTCCTTGGAATATGCTTTATTCAGAGCCACCATCTTGCTCTCACATATTCCCCAGTTGTTTATTTCCATTTACCAAGTTGAGTTTAAGGGGAACAGAGCTCGTAGGCCAAGGTGAACATTACTTTTTCCAGTAGGTGGTACCTCCCCTGGATGCCTGCCTTCATCTTGGCCTCCTTTTACCCTGCTGGGCTCCCAGGGTCTTGCTATAAGGATGGCGCCTTCTTTGTCGCCTTCAGGGTGCTGTCTGCTGAAAGGATGTGGCTGGCCTCTGCAGTGTTTGAATAGCCATGCCATGGCCGAGGGTATGGAGGAGCATGTGGCCATCAGCCTTTGGGGCTCACGCCTCTCTCTGCCCCTTCACCTGAGCATTCGGTCTCTCTGCGCCAGACACGGTTTTTGTTCTGTCAAACTGCTGATCTCTCGAAGTAATCATCTCGGTCACTAGCAAACTCTTGTCGCCCACTTCCTCACACAGAGTGGTGGAACTTTCCTCACTTGCCCGTCTTCTTGTCTGCGCATTGTGCTTATGTATACGTTTTTGATTATGGCTTGTTTTGAATGGAGGGAAGCCAATGAGTGCTTTTGTTTTTTCAGCTGAAGATCATTATCCCTGATTTAGACTGTGGTAGAAAGATCAACTTCTGTTCTTTCTCTGCGGTGAATCTGAACATGGGGCATGTCACTTTGTCCTACATGTTTCACCTCTCTGACATCCATTCCCTACTCCTCAGCCCTCACCTCATAGGCCAACCAGAGTCAAAGAAAGGAAAAACAAAACCAAAAACAAAACAAAGAAAGAGAGGGAGGGAACGAAAAATATCCTAGCGAGAAGGACTTATTCTACCTTAGGGTGAGGGGTACCCATTTAATCTTTCTCACCTGAGTTACACAGTCCTATCATAGTCCCCACTTACTATAAGCTGTTTCTTGTCTTTGGAGAAATATCAAATAACTTGAGTCCTGCTTTTGGGTCCCTGGTATCCAAATCCAGACTAAATACAAATAAAATCTGTATTTCGGTTAAGGCCTGTGGGTAAGAGTGGTGGGAGTGCATACATTTGCCCATCATTACCTAGGCTATTTATAATAGATATTAAGGTTCGCCACACTGGTATTTCTGTAAGCATTTCTTTAAGTTTTTAACAGGAAAAGTAATTTCTTTTCAAAAGTCTTATTTATTTAATTTTATTCATTCATTCATTTATTTTTTAACTGGATCAGAGAGAGAGAAGGAGAAAGTGAGAATGTAAGCCACCAGTTCTGGGACTTGAACCGTGGTTGGCCATGAGGGAGTATCTTAACCGCCATGCTATCTGCTGGTCCCAACAGGAAAAGTAATTTTATTTACATTATTTAATTTTATTTGTTGTTATTATTAATTTTTAAAATTTGACCAGAGGGACAGAGGGAGAGAAAAAGGGCAAGTGAGAAAGCAAGCCACCAGGTCCATGGTTGGCCATGTGGGAGTCCAGCGCCTTAACCACCACACCACCTGACGGCCCTAGGAAAAGTAATTTTTTTTTTTAAGAGACAGATTTTTGCTATATGGCACATGCACTTGCCTGAGAGGCAGAGAGACAGAAAGTGAGAAATCACCCCGCCTCAGGGGGGATGGCCATACTGCAATCCCTTCTCCTCCATTCTCCTTGGAATTTTTGGCACGTACACACATGGGTCCTGTGTGAGTTTAAACTGCCTAATCTGGGACTCGAACCACAGTTGACTACATGGGAGTCCAGTGATGTAATTGTTACACCATTTGCTGGTCCCAGGAAAAGTCATTAAAACAAACACTTGGTATAGGGTATGTGTGCTCGCTGGAGAGGGATGGGGAGGAGGAGGGGACATGAGAAATCACGCCCGGGGAGAGAAGAATACCCTGCAATTCTATCTCTCCATTTTTCTTTTAGGATTTTGGGCACTCAGGCACACGTGCCCAGTATGTTTCTCAAGCTGCTATGTTCAACTCAAATCATATAGTCAGCAATATGGGATTCAGCTTCTTTAACCACCATACCCCCTGCTGGCCCTAGGAAAAAAAATTAAGCTTATTTATTTCCTTCATGAGAGAACAAGAGATAGGCACCCTTGACAGATCTTCATGCCACAATCCTCTCCCCCGCCCAGTAGCCGGCCTAGAAGGGCTATGAGCATGCTGGCAGGCAGGCCCTGTGTATTGAGGAGGACCCAGACTGAACCCTGAGGCTCCCATTCGGCCCCCACATTGTGCAGCAGCGGTCCTACTGCCGCGACGCCACGGCAGCGACTTCACAGAGAATGGCTTTGATCATATGACTTTCTCTGACTTCTGGCTTGGAAGTTAAGTTTTTGGAAACTGTAAAACCTATTCTGTTTTGAGTGTATTCCAAATGATGGGAAGAGGTAGACATTACCACTTCATCCTCAGTGAAGGCCCTGTTACCCACATCTCAGGCATGTGAACCTCTTTTGGGCTATTTTACTGTCGGTATAATTTAACATAAGTAAATTCTCGAGGATTTTCTGCACGCTTTTTGGTATCTTGGGTGGTTGTACTTTTCATGATACAGATTCAGAGTCCCACATAGACAATATCTTAACTATAACTTTAAAAAATTATTTTCATTATTTTAACTTTATTTATTTATTTATTTAAATTTGATGATGGGGGAGAGAAAGAGAGAGAAAGAGAGAAAAGAGAGAGAGAGAAAAGAGAGGAAATAAGAAAGCAAACTGCCGGGTCTGGGACTCGTGGTCCTTCACGTGGGAGTCTAGCAGCCTTAACCACTATGCCACCTACTGGCCTCATTAATTATAGCATGGTTTTAAAACAAACAAAAGAATAGGAAAAGTTGTATAATTTTAAAATTTAAAGTTACCATCTGCTTTTGTGTGTGTGTGTGCATGTGTGGTGAAAAAAATAAGTTTAAGAAAAATGCTTTATGTTGTACATTGATGTTTCGTTTATCCAGGACTATCAGGAGTTCCATAGTTGAGGGTCTTGAAACCCTGTTTAAATAGCCATTATTTTTGATCTGGGATAATTATATTTGTTGTTTCTGACCTCATAGGTAGGTGAACCATGAAGTCCAACTTCCAGATGTTGCTTTCTTCCTTGAAACTAAATTGTGCAGGCTTCCCTGAGGGCATGGAATGCGCTGTGTGTGTCAGTATGAGTCTCCCCTTATATTTATGGACTGGTTGTTAATCATTTTAATAGTGAAGACTCCTTCGGATCCTCTTTGAGCCAAGTGCAGTGTCCATAAATGTGTTTTTTGTTTTGTTTTGTAACTTTTTGTGTTGTCGTTTCCTAGGCAGCTGGAGGAAGTATCTCCCACCAGGTCAGCTTCTCCTACTTCAACGCATTTAACTCCTTACTGAATAACATGGAGCTGGTTCGGAAGATATATAGCACTCTCGCCGGCACAAGAAAAGATGTAGAAGTCACAAAGGGTAAGATTTCTAAGCATGTGTATTGTCGTGAATCTCAGCATTCTCACTGTGCTTCAGCAGGGACTGAGGCTGCACGGTGTTTACCGCTGTAAAGTCAAATCTAGAAAGTATGTCCCCACGTGTATGTATACCTCGCTGGGGCTACAGAAATCCAGGTGGATTTAATGGGATGCTGAGGTCAGGAGTGGAAAAGTGGCTTTGACAGTTCTGAAAAGAACCTTGGTCCAATCTGTCAAACAGGTCATTGGCACTGTGGCAGCAGCTTGTTTGTACTGGGAAGGAGTTGCCATAGAAAGATGGGCTCGCCTGCGCCTGTTGGTGGATTGCATGTAGTAGGATGTTTTGGGTGACTGGAGAATAGTCACTTCTTTTATCCTGTAACTCTGGAGACCAAAGTGGATAAACAAGGCAAGAGAGGGGATTCTAAATAGATCGCTTCAACTTTGAAATTAATACTGGCTTGTTGGGAAAGTCATGATGCATTTTTGCATAGGAAAATACGTCATGACTTTCCTGATGATTTAATATATCTGTTCTTGTTGTTTCATCATAAACTTTTATGTTTTACCAACTTTCTAGATGCATAGTTATGCTTATACAACTGAACTCAAGTATTTAAATTTAGTGTTAGGGCCAGCAGGTGGTGTGGTGGTTAAGGTGCTGGACCCAGCAGCTTGAAAATTAAAACAAACAGATAGATAGATAAATAGATAAATGTTTTGTAAAAATAAAATAAATTCAGTTTTAGATTCTTTTTTTTTTTTTTTTTGAGAGGTTTTCGCTATAGCGAGCATGTGCTCACCAGACAGACAGAGAGAGACAGAGAGACAGAAAGCAAGAAATCGCCCCCCAGGGGGGATGGCCACGCCGCAATCCCTTCTCCTCCATTCTCCTCTCGGGATCCTGGGCACGCACACACACACGCCTGGCGTGAGTTTAAGCCACCGGGTTCAGGACACGAACCGCGGTCGACTACATGGGAGTCCAGCGACATAGCTATTACGCTAACTGCTGGTCCCCAGTTTTAGATTCTTAAGATAATACTAAAATGCCTTTAGCTTTCAGATTACATTACAGTTGGTCAAGATAGAAGTTTGTTGTATATTAAGAATCTTTCAAGATTTTGACGTTGTTTTCTTTCTTTTTCTTCCAGAGGAATTTGCCCAGAGTGCCATACGTTATGGACAAGTTACTCCACTAGAAATTGACATCCTATACCAGCTTGCAGACTTATATAATGCTTCTGGGTAACTATTCCAATAATACTTTGTTGTATTTATTGTAAGGAAGTTTTTTATTTATTTATTTATTTTTAGGTTGTTGCCATACGGTGCTTGTCCTTGCCATATCCTCGCCAGAGAGAGAAAGAAAGAGGGAAAGTGAGAAATTACCCCATAAGGGGTATGGCCACGCTGCAATCTCTTCTCCTCCATTCTCCCCTCAGGATTTTGGATATGCATGTACACATACCTGATGTGATTTTCAAGCCCCAGTTCTGGGACTTGAACTGTGGTTTAACCATGTGGGAGTCCAGTGCATTAACCACCATGCCACCTGCTGGTCTTGGGACATTCTTTTGAAATGTGAAACAGTATTATGCTTTCATTCTTTTTTTTTTTTTTGGGAGAGATTTTCACTGTAGGGCGCGTGCGCTCGCCAGACAGACAGAGAGAGACATAGAGACAGAAAGCGAGAAATCACCCCCCAGGGGGAATGGTCACGCCGCAATCCCTTCTCCTCCATTCTCCTCTCGGGATCTTGGGCACATACGCACACGCGCCCGGCGTGAGTTTTAAGCCACCGGGTCCGGGACACGAACCGCGGTCGACTACGTGGGAGTCCAGCGACATAGCCATTACGCTAACTGCTGGTTCCCTTCATTCATTTTTAACACTAGCTGGGGCCAGCAGGTGGCATGATGGTTAAGGACGCTGAACTCCCACATGGAAAACCATGGTTTGAGTCCTGGACCTGGCAGCTTATTTTTTTTCTCTCTCTCTCTCTGTCCCTCTCTGGTCAAATTAAAATAAATAAATAAATAAATAAATAAATAAATAAATAAATAAATAAATAAATAAATAAATAAAGGGAAATGGAGGGAGGGAGGGTGAGAGAGAACAAGCAGTGCGGGAGGGAAGAGATGGAGAGAGAGGTGAGACAAAGGAGGAGAGTCGAGGGGCATGAGAGGGGAATGAGAAAGAATGGGGAGGGAACTGAAAGGGGACAAGAAGGGAAAAGATGGATTTAATCTGGGCGGTTTGGCAGTATTACTCAGATTTGTGGAAATTTGACTAAATTTATAAACTGGAGTACGGTATATGGGAGAGTCTTGTAGTTTTTTTGGTTCATTATAAATGTTCATTTTACTGAAAAGTATATACCATTTTGTGTTGGACAGTGTCCTATCCTTGAGCTAAGCATGTGACACTATCGCCCTAGTTACCATCCCAAACAAGCCCAGATGTTATATGCTTCTATTTTAGAATTCTTGTTTGCTGTTGACTAGGACAGGGTCTCGCTGTCTTGAGATCTTACCAGCTCAGCCTTCCCAAGTTGCTGGGATTCTAGGCTCACAACACTGTGCCTGGCCTTTAGGTTGAACCTGGATTGAACCAGGGCCTCTGATGTGGTCCCAACCTGTGGAGCACAGGATCCTAATAGCATGCGACATTACAACTGGACCAGTTTTATGAAGTCAAAACCCAAAGAGAGAGAATCAAGGGGAAAAAGAAACAAAATATTTAAGGGTCACAAAAATGGAAAATTATTTGTTGATTATATTATATATGACAGTATCTTTAACTGGATTCTAATATACTATGAATTTTGCATGCTGTAATGATATATGCTGATTGAATGTATAAAAAGAAATAAAATATAGGGGAAAAAAAAAACCAAAGCACAAAGAGGGTATTTAACGTGCAAAGTTTTGGGTAAGTCTAAAAGAAGAGTTCTGTCTATGATACCCAACTGGACCTATGGGAAAGAGGACCTATGGTCCAGTTAGAGACCAGAGGTTTTTTGGTTTGTTTGTTTTGTTTTGTTTTGTTTGTAACCTCTAATAGTTCTTTAAGTGTAGCAATATTTGAAAAATGGGCTTTAACCCTAGAATGAGGACTAATAGAAGTTGACTATAATAGGTGATTTATTATCTTCATGCCACATAATGAATTGCTGGACTCGAGATGATACTAAATATATCAGCCGGTCTTTGGTGATTGACGTGAAATACCAGGTCATGTCTCCTCCATCTGTAATTCACATTTTCAGACAAAGGTTTTGAGCTTCCTTCATGATAATAAATGCTTTCAGAAAGTACTTTTCAGAACTGGATTTGAAGTGACCTTCTAGCTGATTCATGAAATGTGGTTATTTTTAAGTAAACTTTTAGAAAATAGAGCATCATGTAACTCAAAGCTTAAGGGTTTGAAAGACTGCACTGTTAGCATCTCCTTCCCTTGTGCCCATCTGTGGAGGCATCAGTGTTTATGAGTTTTATGTGTATTTTTCCCAGACACTTTGCACCTATGCACTAAATAGATGTGCTGAGGGGGGTACCTTATTTTATTATTTAATTATTAATTTGCTAGCGGGTGCGTGTACAAACTGGAGAGACACAGAGAGAGAGAAATAAGAAATCACCCTCCAGTGGGGCCTGGACACATCATAGTCTCATCTCTTCCATTTCTTTCTTTCTTTTTTTTCTTTGAGAAATTTTTGCTAAGGAGCTCATGCGCTCACTGGAGAGACAGAGAAGGGGAGACAGAAAGTGAGAAATCACCCCCACGGGCGGGGTGGGGGGGATGGCTACTTCGCAATCCCTTCTTCTCCATTTTCTTCTTGGGATTTTGGGCACTTATGCACATGCACCTGGTGTGAGTTTTAAGCCACCAGGTCCAGGACTAGAACCACGATTGACTATGTAGAAGTCTAGCAATGTAACCATTATGCCATTTGCTGGTCCTCATCTCTTCCATTTCTTCTTTTGTGATTTTGGGCATGTCTGCACACACATGCACCCTATGTGTTTTTCAGGCTGACAGGTTTGGGACTCAGGCGTGTAGTCAGCCATGTGGAATCTACCTGCCCCAAACCACCTTGTCACCGCTGGGCCAGGGGTTACTTTGTTTGTTTTGCCTTTTTTTTACTGTTATTGCTCTGGTTTTGCAAGAGGGTCAGTGTGCTCACCAGCGAAAGACCAAGGGCAGGATTGGAGGTGAGGGGGGCAACAAGAAATCATCTCCAAGACTGTGACCATGCCACAGTCCTTTTTCCATTCTTCTCATGGGATTTTGCACACACACACACACACACACACACACACACATGCCTGGCATATTTTCTTTTATTTTTAAGTTTCCACCATAGGGCACATGTACTTGCAAGAGAGACATAGAGAGGCAAAGAGAGGCAGAGAGGGAAGGTGAAAATAACCCCCAGGGAGATGGCCCCCAGGGAGATGCTGTAATTCCTTGTTCTCCATGCTCCTCTTGGGATTTTGGGCAAGCACACACATGTGCCCTGTGTAATTTTTAAGCCACTGGGTCCAGGACTTGAACAACAATCAGCCTTGTGAAAATCCAGCGCCTTAACCATCACACCATCTTCTGACCCCATCACCTGGCTTGTTTTTCAAGCCACCTAGTTTGGTCCTCAAACCACCCAGTCAGCCATATAAGATCCAGCCAGTGCCTAAACTACCATGCCACCTGCTGGCCCAGTTTTAATGTCTGTCATTAAAGTCTTGTTAAATGCATGTATCCACATTATTTGTCTAGAGACATTTGCTTTTTTTTTTTTTTTTTTAAAGAATTATTTTCTGGGGCCAGCAAGTGGCATGGTGGTTAAGGAGGCTGGACTTCACACAGCTGACCACGGTTCGAGTCTCGGACCTGGTGGCTTGCTTTCTCACTTTCCATCTGTCTCACTGTCTTTTTCTGGTCAACTTCAATAAAATAAAATATATATATTAAAAAAATGACAATGAATAAAATTTTTTAAAAAAGAATGATTTTCTTTAACTTTATTTATTAATTACTTAAGTTTGACCAGAGAGGGACAGAGTGATAGAGAGAGAGAGAGGAAAAGTGAGAAAGCAAGCCAGCAGGTCCGGGACTTAAACCGTGGTGGACCATGTGGGAGTCCAGTGCCTTAACCACCATACCACCTGCTGACCCTGACATCTACTTATTGTTGGTATAATCAGGGTCTGAAGATATTTTCTGCCAATAA
This sequence comes from Tupaia belangeri chinensis, assembly GCF_000334495.1. Taxonomy (NCBI): domain Eukaryota; kingdom Metazoa; phylum Chordata; class Mammalia; order Scandentia; family Tupaiidae; genus Tupaia; species Tupaia belangeri. The sequence goes on from NW_006159514.1 coordinate 891,662, forward strand.
AATGATCTGTGCAAATAGGAAAATAATACTTTAAAAAATTAGAATATTTATTTAATCCCATTTCTTCTTATTTTTTAATTCGAACAGAGAGAGAGAGAGAGAGAGAGAGAGAGAGAAAGGAAAAGGGAGAAAGCAAGCTACCAGTTGGGATTTGAACCGCAGTCGGCCACGTGGGAATCTAGCTCCTTTAACCACCGTGCCACCTGCTAGCCTGGAAAATAATACTTGAAACCATAGTGTTGTGTTTGTCTTTGAGGAAAGATGATGGCACGAGGAGTTTATTGTTGTCTAACAATTCTTTCTTTCCCATATATTTGCCTGAAGGCGTTTGACTTTGGCTGATATTGAGAGAATAGCTCCATTGGCTGAGGGCGCCTTACCTTACAACCTGGCAGAACTTCAAAGACAGGTAAGAGTCATCTCAGAAATATAATCACCTTCAAAAATGCTGAAGTAGTATGTACATGACAAGCCTAAAACTTCTGGATGCTGTGGAAATTAAAATCTACTCTCCAGAGAAGGACTTTACTGGGCTCGAAGATTAACTTCATGGAACTATTGTTACCCCTACCCTCATAGAATATTTTTATGGGGTAACTAGACATGCTTTATCCTTTTAACTATATACGAAGGAGAATAAACATTCCAATATACATGGACTCAACCTTCTTTCCACCCAAGTGAACTTTCTTTTTATTTGTCTAGTCACATGTAAAGATTAGTGTTAAGTTCACTTTGTATTATTAAATTGATATGTATAGGGTATTTAAAATAGGAAACATTTCTCAGATGAAATAAATCATTCACTGAGCTTATACCTCATGGATTATAGCGAGAAAAAAAGAAATATAATTAATGAACCAGAAAGAAAACCTTCACTATTAATTTTTGATAAAAATCTTAGGTTTTTTTTCTTTTTTTTTTTTTCCAGTTTGCTATAGGGTACATGTGCTCACCAAAGAGAGAGAGATCACCTTCCAGGGATGATGGCCATGCCACAATCCCTTCTCCATTCTCCTCTTGGGATTTTGGGCATTCATGTATACTTGTCTGGCATTATTTTCAAGCTACTGGGTCTGGAACTCGAATTGTGAACCCTGCCATGTGGGATCCAGCCACATTAACCTCCATGCCTCCTGGTGGCCCCAATTTATTTTTCTTTAAATGTTAAGAATGATTTTTTTTTTAAAGAGAGATTTTTCCCTATAGTGCGCATGTGCTTGCCAGAAAGACAGAGAGAGACAGAAAGCGAGAATCACCCTCCCCGGGGGGAGGATGGTCATGCCACAATCCCTTATCCTCCATTCTCCTCTTGGGATCTTGGGCACGCACACATGCCAGTGTGAGTTTAAGCCCCTGGGTCCGGGATTCAAACTACAGTCAACCACTTGGTAGTAAAACGATGTAACAGTTATGTCACATGCTGGTCCCAAGGATGATTTAAACAGTAGCCTCCTAGTTATAGAGTTAATATAGTCCCATTTCTGATTTTACAAGTTCTATTTTGGCAGGAGAAAAAAAAAAAAAACATGAAATGACCTTGAAGCGTGGAATGACACCATTTTAAAGGACTCTTGTTTTAAATAGAAACTTCTATAGCATTTGGTGGAAGCATCTATGTAGCAGATGACCACGTGGCTTTGTCTGTGTGAGGGTTAGGAGAGCCAGTTCTTGGCCTCCTGACATTTCCCTGCTCTGATGGTCATGGAACCTGTGTCCCTTGTAATTCCTGAGGAGACTGTGACAGCTTACTAGGCTAGGGGGTGTGGGGAGGTTGGGAGGAGAGGGTAGATGGAGAGAGAGACAGACAGACAGACAGACAGACACACACACACATACACACACACACACACACACACACACTAAATGGGTCTATTTTTTCTTCATTTCTGCCATACTGGTGAGTAGCCAGGGTTAGGTTTGCTATTATTATTCACTTTTTCCAAGTGTGTTAATGAAAATCAAGGCACGTAAGTGTGATTCACTGGGTAGATTTGGTAGGAAATCTTTCTTCTATTTGAGCTCCATACAATAATAGTTCTGCCTCTAAAACTAATTAGGGTTTCCAGTTCTACTTTACATACTGAATGAGAACTTTGATAGTCCTGATGAAATAATCTGAACATTATGTTAATACTTAATTGTTTGCTTAGTGTATAATGAAACTTCACATATATTAAAATATATCTATACCTCATTACAATTTAGCTTCTTTTGTACAAGAAAAAAAGACTCTTATCTGTCAGCGTCAAAGTTTATTTCTATAGGAAATTCTCAGATCCTTTTAAAATGGATGGATTTGTTCAAATTCTGTGATTTTTATTTAAAAAATTTTTTAAAATAATTATTTTATTTAACTTTATTTATTTACTTTAATTTGACCAGAGCAAGACAGAGTGAGAGAGAGAGAAAGTGAGAAAGCAATCTGCCAGGTCTGAGACTTGAACCATAGTCAGCCATGTAGGAGTCCAGTGCCCTTAACCACCATGCCACCTGCTGGCCCCGAAAACTCAGTCATTTTTAAATAAAGCTATAAAGTTATTAAAAATTTGAGGCATATTGAAATATTTAAATAAAATAACTTTTATTGAAGTTAATTTTATATATTATAGTATACATTGTGAATGCTCCTAAATTTTGGCAAATTGCACTTCAAAAGCAGAAATGCAATTTAATTTTTTTGGGTGGGCATCTTACCACTGTGGTTGGGTGGTATGCATTGGAAGCCAGATCCCACATTGCGGTTTGAAAAATATGCTGGGCACTTGTGATGCCTGCCCAAAATCTTGATAGAAAAGAGGAAGAAGGGTCGTGGTGTGACCATGTCCCATTGGACATGCTTTCTCTCTTTCTCATGAGCATACATGCCCTCTTGCACTGAAAAAAAAAAAAAGAGCTATTTTACAGGTTCCATGTTTTGGAGTGTCCTTAGTATCTTAGTATTTGTAATTGGAGAATATTTTATTTAACTTATTAAAAACAATATAATCTGAAATTAAAAGTCCCAACTAGGAGCAAGCAGATGGCATAATGGTTACATTGGTGGACTCCCACAGGCCAACTGTGGTTCAAGTCCTGGACCCAGTAGCTTGAAAATCGTACTGGGCATGTGTGCATATGTGTCCAAGATTCCGGGAGGAGAATGAAGGAAAAGAACTGCAACGTGGCTATCCCCGCTGGGAGGTGGTTTTTCATTTTTCCTCTCACTGTCTCTTTCCAGCAAGCACTCGTGCCCTAAGGCAAAAACCTCTCAGAACAACAACAACTAATTTCCTAGCTTCTCAGCTTTTCTGTCACTTGCTTTTTGATTTACCCACCTCTCCCACCACTAGCAATTTTCCTAGAAGCCAAATCTGAAATTTGTTTGCAGGCTTTGACACCCTAGGTCTACATCCCTTACATTCCTTCCCTAGGAAGACGATGCAGTTCTGTTACTGGTGTGAATTTTCTCTAAGATTAAAGAGCGTTAGCCTTTCTTCAGTGGCATGGCTCATGCCTTTATGCCAGTGTGGGTGACCTCAAGGGTCTTGTCAGATATTTTGGAAATAAGCAATGACCCTTCCCCTGGTCTCTGATTTTATCCACAGTGGTGATGGGATGATTTCGCTGCCTTTTACCTAACCAGTGGGGTGGTGTGGGGATGTGGAATCTCTAGAGAGTGGGGAGAAGTTTTGGGTATTCTCGCATTGTCTCCAAAAGTAGAACTTCAGAGTCTACATTTTTGTTTTTCCTCTCACACATCATTGACTGGGCAGTTTTACTACTGAGGTATAGAGAACTAACTATTCAATATTGTAGTATAGGTACTACCAGGTGTTAACACAAAAAAGTTAAGATTTAAAATGGTTTTTGCTATGAACAACTATGGAGGTAGCACCTGAGAAAATAAAACTCAATAGAAGTCATAAATAATATTTTAGAGTTTCTTAGAGCTAGATTTTAAAGGATTATTTAAGAAGGGTTCAAGTTAATGTCCATTGTGAAATCCAATATTTAGTGTCCTGGGGATCTGATCCTAGTTTATTTGGTCCTCAGTTTCCTCTTTTGTAAAGTGAGTACCTTCAAATATTTCCAACAGTTCTTCTAATTCCTGTGTTACATAAAATGGTATGAATCAATGTATTTTATTTTAAAAATTCTGAACTAAATTTTCCTTTTCCTTTGCAGCATTTAAATTTTTAAAAACAGGCTAGGATCCAAGTAGAATAATTTGAAATTATCCCTAAGTTGTTAGAGCAACTGAAGTAATACAATAAAGTTTCTTTAATTTTAAGTCTTGAAAAAACTTTCTTTTGGGTTAACATATTTCATTTATGTGAGGCATGCTAAGGCAGTCATATAGATTACACGTTTAGTGAGTTACTTTTAAAAATTCTGTAGTTCTCAGAACTGTCGCAGTGCTAACCCTAACTTCAATGTGTATTCTCTCTCCAGTTACTAATTATATTAAACTTTCCTCTCTCTTCTTTCTTTCTTTACCATTTGGATATCTTTTTTTTTTTTTGAGAGATTGTTGCAATAGTGTGTGTGTGTTCACGAGAGAAACAGAAAGTGAGAAATCACCCCCCAGGGAGATGGCTATGCCGCAATCCCTTCTCCATTCTCCTTTCAGGATTTTGAGCACGCATGCACATGTGCCGGTATGAGTTTTAAGTCGCCAGGTCTGGGACTCAAACCGCGGTTAGTTATGTGGGAATCTAGCGACATAATTATTAGACCATCTGCTGGTCGCTGAATATCCTTTCGTTATGAAGGTTTCTGTTCATATCTTTTGTTCATTTTTCAACTGGCTTCCCTGTCTTGTGCTAATGAATTTATAGATGTTCACTATGTGTACTGGAGTCAAATCGTGTTACTTAAATACGTTGCAAATATCTTTTCCTGTTATGTTGCCTGTCTTTTTACCCTCTTTGTGATATATTTCGCTGAACAAAAGTTTTTAAATGTAATGAAGTTCAGCTTTCTAATCTTTCAAGTTTTGTTTCTATGGGAAAGGAAAGGTACAGGCCATTCACTCAGAGAGAACGTCTGGAATTTAGGCTGGATTGTGTTCTGCCAATCATTATTAAAATTATTTGTGTCTGTTTCCTGTATAGCTTTCCTTAAACATAGGACTTTGTCTCGTGTATTTTTGTGGACCATCCTTGAGCTCTGGATTCATGAGTACCCAGAACCCTTAGTTATAGTCCATTTACCAGTTACTGTTTTGGAACTTTAACCTCTGTCACCTGTGATATTTTACCATACTTGGAAGTCTTTTCTCAAAAAAGAAGAATTTAAGCTCCTATATTAGCCTTCATTTGCCTCTTTTAAATGATTAGATTTAAGGCCAGCCCATGGCCTAGAAGTTAAGGGAACCAAATTCTACACCACTGACCATGCAGTCAAATTCTGGTCCTCGCAAGCTTGAAAAACACCTGGGATCTAGCTGCCTTAACCACTAGGCCAGGGGCTGACCTAAAAAGATCTATTGAAACAAAAAAGTTGATTTTTTTATTTATGAAAGAATAGAAACGGAAAGATTGGAAGGTATCATAGCAGGGAGAGCAACTGTAGTTACTAGAGATAGCACAGGGTGTTGGAAATGGGGGTGGGTAATAGGGAAGGAGAGGAACAGGGAAAAACCATTTAACTGATACAAAAATGAAAAAATAGATTAAGAAATAGCTTAAGTTTTTGTGTAATAGATTTTAGCTTCTCTTATCACACAAATGAAAAAATGTTATGTTAATCTGTATGCAGCTACATCTATCTCAACATTTTATAAACCTCAGATGTACCCAATAAGAGATTTTTTTAAAGTAAAACAACAACAACAACAAAACATACCAGGCATCTTTGCCCAAACTCCCAACAGATGGAGAAATGGAGACAAAGGGATTGTAGCGTGGCCACACCCCACTGAGGAGTGCTTTCTCCCTCTTGCTCTCCTTCTGTCTCTCTCTGGTGAGTGTACATTTCACCTTGCAAATAAATAAATAAATAAATAGAGGTTTGTTTGTTTGTTTGTTTAGATTTTTTCCATAGAGCACATGTGTTTGCTGCAGAGGAACAGAGAAATCACCTCCCCAGGGGATGGCCACACACCTCCCCCCCTCCATTCTCCTCGCAGGATTTTGGATACACCTCACCTGTGTACTGGTGTGGTTTTTTTCAAGCCACCAAATCTGGGACTCAAACTGTGGAATCAGCCTTGTAGGATCCAGCACCTTAACTATTGTGCCCCTGCTGGACTTAAATTATTAAAGTTTTGAAGACTATCATAGTCTTTAACACAAAAATGAACCCCCTTCTTACTATAAGAAAAGCATATATAAATATTCAGAGAAAAGTTTATATTATTATTATTTTAAGTTTTGCTATGGGATGTGTGTGCTTGCCAGAGAGACAGACAGAGTACAGGAAAGTGAGGACACCCTCCATGGGGGATGGCCATGCTGCAGTCCTTTCTCCTCCATTCTCTGTGAGGTTTATGGGCACTCACGCACATGCACCTGGCATGTTGCTCAAACTGTCAGATCTGGGACTCAAACCATGCTGTCAGCCATATGGGATCCAGCTGCCTTAACTGCTGTGCCACAGCTGTCCCCAAATTTATATATTTAATTTTTTTCCTTCCTTACCTTCTCTTATACTGTTGCACCTTTAATTTAATTTTTTTATTTTTTATTTTTTTAAAGATTTTTGTCATAGGGCATGTGTACTTGCTGGAGAGAGATAGAGACAGTGAAAGTGAAAAATCACCCCCTGGGGGTGTGACTATGCCACAATCCCTTCTCCTCCATTCTCCTCCTGGGATCTCGAGCATGCTCACACATGCACCTGGCATGAGTTCCAAGCCTGTGGGTCCAGGACTTAAACCATTGTCGGCCATCTGGGAGTCCAGCGACATAACCATTACACCATCTCCTGGTCCCTGCTTGATGTGTTAACAAACACGATCTTGCTCTATCTAATTCTTACTTATAATATAACATATATTTAACACTAAAGGGAAAAGAACTCCTTTTCAAATGAAATCTCACTCATTTATTATCATACACATATCCTTAGGGAGCAGGTTAAAAGTTATTTAAGAGTCTGAACTCTTGTTTTGCTTTGAAAAAACACTTAATTAACCTTGTTAAATATCAACCTTCATGATCTTAATCATAACCTT
>NW_006159514.1:898834-903613 GCF_000334495.1 Tupaia belangeri chinensis
CACCTTTTCCTTTGGCCCATTTGCTCACGGTAGGCAATCTTCTTAGTGCTGAGTATTTTCTTTCAGCCTAAATGCTAAAAATTCAGTACACAGTTGTTAATAGGGATGACAGCTATAGTAGCATTTCATTTATGAATATTCATGAAGTGAAATCCATAGCATTAATTACATTAATTTACATACCTGAATACAAGTGAACCATAAGTTATAGTGATAACTAAGCTTTAAAAAAAATCTTGGTAAGCATATATTGTATATTTTCTTATAAATGCTATTAATAAGGGTGGAGCTGACATTTCTGTCAAAAGGCATTTGGGTATTTATAGTAAGAAATGTTTTTAGCTAAGAATTAAAGCTCAGTATAATCCTTCAGTTTTCATAGGATTTTGTAGGGCTTATAAACATTCTTTAAAGGAAGCGAGTATAAAGAAAAATGTATGTGTTTGAGCACAGGAAAAACGTTTTATATGAATAAGGGAATTAGTGGTTACTTGGTGTTTACTTGGGATCGTAACCTCTTTATTCAGTGAGTTCTAATTCAACATATTCTTAGAGGACACATGATTGAAAATAATTCATAATCTATGACACTGATGCTTATTTTCATCCTGTTGTGATTGAAAAACTTCAATTTTGGAAAAATTCTGTATGCACATGTTTAAGAAGTTAAAAACATTTGTGTTTTAACATGTGGCATAACAGTACATTGACTTTAGAGGATCTTAAAATTTAGTCCAAAATGCCTGTCTTGGTCTGTTCAGATGGCCGTAACAAATTGCAGCAAACTGGGAGTTTTAGACAACAAATAGCTATTTCTCACAGTTTTGGGGACTGGGAAGTTCGAGATCAAAATTCCTGGTGAGGACACAGGGCAGTCTTTTCATTTTATCTTTGCCATATGAGAGAGGGAGATGGGCCAGGTGGGGGGTATAAAATAGGATTTCACCTCCATCTCTCTTTCTTTTATTATTATTTTTTAATTTGCTAGAATGCATGTGCACCTGCCAGAAAGAGACAGAGAGATAGAGAGAAAGGGAAAGCAAGAAAGCACCCCTCATGGGGCATGGTGATACCACAATCCCTTCTCCATCACTCCTTCCTTTTGGGATTTTGGCTACACATATACACATGCCTGGTGCTTTTTAAGCCACCGGGTCCGGGATGCGAACCGCAGTGGACTACGTGGGAGTCCAGCAACATAGCCATTACGCTAACTGCTGGTTCCCATGCCTGGTATTTTTCAAGCCAGTGGTGTGGGACTCAAACTGCATGGTTGACCATGTGGGATTCGGCTCCATTATTTTTTTTTTGAGAGGTTTTTGTTATAGGGCGCTTACTCTCGCCAGACAGAGACAGAGAGATAGAAAGCGAGAAATCACCCCCCGGCGTGAGTTTTAAGCTACCGGGTCCGGGACTCCAACCGCAGTGGACTACATGGGAGTCCAGCCACATAGCCATTACACTAACTGCTGGTCCTGGGATCCGGCTACTTTAACCACTAGGCCACTGGCTGGCTCTCATGTCTCTTCTTATAAGGGCATACTCTTGTCATGAGGGCTCCACTCTCATGACCTGATTATCTCCCAAAGGCTCCGCCTTCAACTATCACTTTGGAGATTAGTGTTTCAACACATGAACTTTGGGGGCCCATAGCAATGTCATAACTTGAATTTGTTCAAAATGTGTGATGTTAAATATCCTGATGACCACAGATTGTGTTTATGTTTTTATCTATTATCTTTGAAATAAAGTATTAACATTAACTTTTTAGCCTCACCGTGGAATAAAATGTTTAGGCAACATTTGAAAAACTAAGAGAAAAATAGTCTGTAACATAATACTTTAATATCGAAAGGGTTTTTGTATTAATAAATAGAATATAAAATTACTTTAAAATATTATTTATCTTATTCTTTTATAATTTCCATTTTTGTATATGCTTTAAAGTATTATAGAAATTTTATAATGTATATTAAATTTATACATATATATAATTAATATAGTGGAGAATATCTGACCTTTTTCTCATACTTATTTTAAAACTCATTCAAGCTCTAGTTTTTTTTTTACAGTCTCTTTATGATAAAGCAAAATTTAAAATTTTATACTGTTGACATAGCATGACATATTTTCATAATGAAAATATTAAAGACCAAGGCTGATATACTAATACAGACAAATTATTCCAAGTCTTTTATGCCGTGGAATACCTGTGAAATACTATTCTGAACCATACTACCAATAGGGCTTTTCCCTTTGCTTTATTTTATAATCATGAATTTTGTTTGAGCTAGGGGTTTGGCTAGGACAGTGCTCCTTAGAGAGATTATGTTCGGTATTCTCCAATCAGTGTAATTCTTATATGTTTAATAAAGATTTTTAAATTTGAAGTTAAAGAATAGGGGGAAAGATTTTGTACCTGAAATGTTTCTTTACCTAAAAGATGAACCGCTATCAAATAACAGTGCTTTCCCCAATAGTAGCAGATAATGTGGCATTAATAGGCTTGTGTAAAATAGGGAAGGAGAGCTGCTGTATCTGGCTGAATGTGGTTTTTAAATGCTAGTGATGGCGGTACTATTTTAAAATACATTGCTTCCTTTTTTGGCTACATGAATATCCTATTTTGTTCTTTAGAAAAGAAGATGTTACCTTATCAACAATATCCCATTTAGGGTTATTTTTTTTTCTTATCTTAAAATAACCCAATTGTAGCTTTTTTTCACTGACTGTATGCTTTTCTAGAATTTTTCACGTGCTTTCTTCTTCCCTGCAGCAATCTCCCGGGTTGGGCAGGCCTGTCTGGCTTCAGATTGCGGAGTCTGCTTACCGGTTCACTCTGGGCTCGGTTGCTGGAGGTGAGTGACATGTCAGCGTGCTGTTTCAGGCTTGTGTTAATGTAATACTATCTCACGAGACTGGGACAGATCAGCAAAGGTGCAGCTCATTGTTCCCGCGGGTCACGGCAGCGGGGCTTTCTGAAGTCTTCTTTATTTTTACCTGTGATCAGAGGACTTGTCGTAGCATGGCTGTGGCCCCTCTGGCTCCAGTCTGTCTTCAGGACAAAACCTCTGTAATGATGTGAACGTCTGGGAGGCAGGACTGCACTCTCCTTAATTATACTGGTTAAGGCCAGTTTGAAAAAATTGAGAATAATACTGCGTTTATGGAGTTGGGCACAGGAGCAGGTAGGAAGTCAGGATTTGCAAGACGAATCCCAGAATCTCATGGAATAAAGAAGCCTCTCAACGTGATTCACTTCCGCTTTTCTGCTTGAATTTTTTTCCTTTGCCTTTAACTGGTTTAAGATCATTAGACTTGTCATTTACTTGCTAAAACAAACCTCCTCTCCTCTTCCCCACTTCCAGCCAAAGTTTGAGGGACTGTTTTTGCTTAAATACTCCACATAGAAAATGTGTAGAATCCAAAGTTGCTTTGTTAAGAAGCACCTAGCAGGTGTGATTTATGATTTTAAAATAAACCTAAACTGATAAGACTATTATTTTTTCTTTTCAGTCTGTTTTAGAAGTTACAAAGCATGTTTTAGTTTTCAACAGTTGAAAAATATAATATTCTAGTTCATGCAATAAATTCTTCAGTCTCTGAGAAATTCTAAAGGGTAGCCTTATTTTTGTTTTATTCTTTTTTTTTTTTTTTTTTTGAGAGGTTTTTGCTATAGGGCGCATGAGCTCGCCAGACAGACAGAGAGATAGAAAGCGAGAAATCACCCCCCAGAGGGGATGGCCACACCGCAATCCCTTCTCCTCCATTCTTGTCTCGGGATCTTGGGCACGCACGCACACGCGCCTGGCGTGAGTTAAGGGTAGCCTTGTTTTTTTTAAACCAAATTCTTTACCTAAGGATAGGATCATACTGAAATTTGTTTCCAGGGTCAGCCTAAGGCCTGGTGATTAAGGTAGATGAATCCCACATGGCTGACTATAGGGTTCAAGTCCCAGAGCCTACACATATACATGTATGCTCAAAATCTCAAAGGGGGGAGAGATGGAGGAGAGTTTATGTGTGACCGTTCCTGATAGTGGGTGCTTTATTGCCCCAGCCACAACCCTTCCCTCTGGTGCCCTCCAGAATGAAGGAATAAAAGAAAATAAATCTGTATCCAATATTATGTTTGTAGCTAAGATTACAACCTAATCTGGAAAGATTAGGTTACCAGAAATCTTCAGTAAACTAAATTTAAAAATTATAGCTATTGGGGCCAGCATGTGGCATGGTGGTTAAGGGTGCTGGATTCCCACATGACCGACCATGGTTCAAGTCCTGGACCTGGTGGCTTCCTTTCTTACTTTCCTCTCTCTCTATCCCTTTCTGGTCAAATTTAAATAAATAAAATAAATAAATAAATAAATAAATAAAGTTAAATAATTCTTTAAAAAAAGGATTGCCATCTAGTGTACATATATAGTAATTTAAAGAAGTAACCAGCATATTTAGGCATTTAATGGAAAATATTTTTAAAATATAATAGTTTAATATTGTTGTTAAAGAAATTGAATGTTGCTGGGAACCAGCAGTTAGCGTAATGGCTATGTTGCTGGACTCCCATGTAGTCGACCATGGTTCACGTCCCAGACCCGGTGGCTTAGAACTCATGCCCGGCATGTATGCGTGCGTGCCCAAGATCCCGAGAGGAGAATGGAGGAGAAGGGATTGCAGCGTGACCATTTCTCGCTTTCTGGCTCTGTGTCTCTCTCTGTCTGGCGAGTGCATGCGCCCTATAGCGAAAACCTCTCAAAAAAAAAAAAAAAAAAAAAAAGA
>NW_006159514.1:903971-914063 GCF_000334495.1 Tupaia belangeri chinensis
GACCATTTCTCGCTTTCTGTCTCTGTGTCTCTCTCTGTCTGGCGAGTGCATGCGCCCTCTAGCGAAAACCTCTCAAAAAAAAAAAAAAAAAGTAAAGAAATTGAATGTTGCTTATGTAGTGTTGGTAATCCACTCTCTAAATTATGAATCTAAGATATCAAAATGTGCTCTTGGCAGTTGTTCTCAGAATCAGCTGTGTTTGTGAGTCCCAGTGGTTGCCAGCCTGCCATCCTTCAGTAGCGTATGAGGAGGAAAAATAATATCTTGTTGGAAACAGATAATAGTGTTTTATTTTGTCCTCCTTTGAACTGAGGTTTGTCATCCTGTAGACTCTCCATTTAATTACTTTCGGTTTTAAGTCGAACAATTGTTCTCTTTGTAGCTGTGGGAGCCACTGCAGTGTACCCTATAGATCTGGTGAAGACCCGAATGCAAAACCAGCGTGGCACAGGCTCTGTCGTGGGGGAGCTGATGTACAAAAACAGCTTTGACTGCTTCAAGAAAGTCTTGCGTTACGAAGGCTTCTTTGGACTTTATCGGGGTGAGTAAGCAGATCTCAGCTGTTGAAGTTAATGATTTTATCTCACCAGCAGCAAATTTTAACTCCCTCGTTATGGAAACCACTACGTAGCCTGCCCCGCCAGACTAGGGCCATCTCTCTTTACCTTCTCTTTGCTCATTTCCCTTTCTATTTTTTGGCGACTAGCAAGAATAGTCTGCAAACAGGGCCTTGGCTTTTCTCTTCCTGTTCTTTCTACTTCTTGGGATCCAGATCCTGTATGTGTGCCAGTCTGGGTGTGTGGCCACCACACATTTCCAAACTAAGGCGCATGTCTGCAGGTGAAATGCAAGGACAGCATCTAAAAAATAGCTTGTTTTCTCAAAGAGTCAAAGAGGGGAAATACTTGGGCTGCCACTTGAAGGTGAGTTTACGCCTCTGCCCTTGTTTCAAGGGCAAGAAATAACCAAATGTTTTTGTGGCTTCCAAAGAGACCATTTGTAACTCTTTTCCAATGAGTCATCTGACATTAAAAAAAAAAAAAAGAAAAAGAAAGAAACGCTTTTGGCTCCAACTCTCATTCTTGCTCCCTCCTTTGCTTTAGCTCAGAGGCACAGCGTCAAAGCAGACTTTCTTTTGCAGGGGGAGTTAGCGCCGGCCGGAGCCTGAGCACAGCGCTGTGTGTCGGCGTCGGAGGCGGCAGCCGGCGGCGGAAAATGTCGGCGTCGGAGGCGGCAGCCGCTGCAGAATCTGCTCCACCTCCGTCGGCTTTGTAGGAACTTGTTCTCTTCAGGGCGGGAATGACTTTCATGTACATGTTTTCACATTAGAATTTAAGGTTTCCTTGGGGAGGGAGATTAATTTTTTAATCCCTTTGGGCGCCACTTGGAATTCTTTGAAAATACTCTCCACAAGCGCAAGTCCAGGGCATTCATGTCATTTACTGTACTTGTTTGTTTGCACACAGGCTTATTAATCCGTATCCCATTCTGAGCCTGGTTGAACTGTTTGTTTTAGAACCTCTTCCCAAGAAAGAAAAATTGAACCTAAACAAAGCTGTAAGCTCAGGGACAGGAGAAAGAACACCTATGGGCAGTATTAATGCAGATATTCAAGTGAAGTACACTGGAATTTGAAGGAGAGGGTCCTAAGGAAGTTCAGTTTGGGCTTTGCATTGCATCATTGGAAAAATTCTGACACACTTTTTGTAGGAACTTGCATAGAAAAAGGCATCATGACTTTCCCACCAAGTCTTACATAGAGTAAGAGAACTTGCATAGAAAAATGTGTCATGACTTTCCCGACAATTCTTACATGGAATAAGAGAAAAGAGCCTTTCTGAAATCAAACTAGTTTCAATGCCCTGCTTCTAAGAATACGTTTTAATTTTGCTCAAATAATCAGAACTCTAGCCTCTCGCATCATCTGGAATGTAGAACAGCCCAGGTGACTGCTTCTTTTAAACGAATTAAGCCTGCTTTTCCAGATTTTATTTACTGGGGACTCGGGGTCGAGTGGCACTGAGGTTGTTTTCTTTGACATCTCTAATCTGTCTTGGTTGTATAATGACCTTTTTATTCTTTGATTTATTAGAAGAAACCTAGAAATGTATTGTATGGTCTTGCCTTTGCAGTGGAGAGATGCTTACAGAAGATTTCGTTTGGGAGAAATGGCTAATTCAATGGGTGCAGTATAGCACGCGAGGGAGGGGATTGTTAGCTTTACTCAGAAGGTGAACTGATAAAATCAGTTCTTTAAATGAGAGACTTTTGAATTAAGGAGAAGATTGTAGGAATTCTGTATGTGAACGTGTGATTATTGAGATTGTCATATGTTGCTTAGAACGGGTCCATTATTCTGTCAGATGATTGACAAAATTGTTGACAGATTTGCTAAATTTCTTTGCAGGCAACAATGATAAAATGACACAAATCAGTACTTTATTAAAATTCCACGAGCCTTATTGAGGCAAGTTGTAAAACAAATACACTTGCTGACATGGTTGTATGGGAGTTAGATTAAAAGTAATAGGGCCTGATAATCATGAGGGTTAGAAAGTTAAGACTGCCATCTGCTGATTTATTCTTTTAAATCAGTCTCTGCCCATAAAGGTGTGTGTGAATTCGTGTTTGTCATTGATAATTCAGTTTGACTGACAGTAGCCTGTACGTGTGATTACTTGCTGGCTCTCAACTCATGGAAAATCACTCAGCAGTATCCTCAAAGTAGGCTTAAGATCAGCAGTGAGGAAGCCCGCAGACACATCCAGACCTCCCCCTTGGCTGGATGATTTAAAGGATCTGAAATGTTTAGTGTTAGCATCTTTAAAAAATGTATGCAAAACAATGTATGCTAACAATTTGGATAAGCCGTGTGCTTTAAAAAGCTGAGCCCTATGAATATCTACAGATGTTGAATTGTTTATATCTATTTTTTTCTTTTGCAGTGTGAAGCCAGCCTGGGAAATTTTACTTTCTAAGAATAATGATTTCCTTTGTTTTGAGGGGATTCTTTTAAAAATATCTTAAGCTTGACATGTATTAGTAAATAAGAATACAATAGGCAAATGTTTTTGCTTATAGAAGATACTCATTAAATGATACTTAAAACTGCATTTTTCTTCCCAGTTTTGGCTTCCTTTTAGATAAATGAATACTGATGCTGAGTTTCACTGAGAAGAAAATTATGGGAGTTGGTATCTGTAATAACCAAGCTACTGTATGCTATTATGTAGGTAGTGTTTGTGGTGAAATCAGGGTATGCTTAACAGTGCACGTTTCAGAGCTTCCCCAAGTATTAGCTTTT
Organism: Tupaia belangeri chinensis; assembly: GCF_000334495.1. Lineage (NCBI taxonomy): Eukaryota > Metazoa > Chordata > Mammalia > Scandentia > Tupaiidae > Tupaia > Tupaia belangeri. Next base: position 907,276 of record NW_006159514.1, read on the forward strand.
CTTAAGTGTCTGTGTGTGTTTGTACGTTGTTGGTTGTAACAGGGCAGGGAGTTTGGTTACACAGTTACTGGCAATGCGTCCAGAGTAGAGAAGACCCATTGGCTTCATGCCTTCTTCGTGGACTTTTTGGGATGGGTCAGATAATTAGGCTTTAAAGGAAGGATGCTTAAGAAAAGGATTGATAGCCTCAAGAAAACATGACATTAACTTGACTTGTAAATAATTATTACATATATAGACAGGGTGTTAGGGATGATCTACTTTTCTCATTTTAATGAAAACCTCAAAATGTTTCATGCAATTGAGGACAAATATTTCCTCAGTAGTGTTGTGTCTTCTGTGTTGCTGATCATTCTTCCCCTTTCCCTAGGTCTGATACCACAGCTCATAGGGGTTGCTCCAGAAAAGGCCATTAAACTGACTGTAAGTGTCTTTCTCACTGAATTTATGACTTCGATAAATTATCATTAATCCCAAAATTAAAACTGATGCTGTTTTGTCAGGGCATTTGTAATACTTGGCATGTGAAGATTTGGTAATTTTTAATTTTATTGGGAGAAAATATTTTGCTGACTTAGATAAGCATTGGTGTACCAGCAAAGGAAATGGTCGAGAATTCTGGTTAATGATGTTGTCTTTTTAATTAGGTTAATGATTTTGTCCGGGACAAATTTACCAGGAGGGATGGCTCTATTCCACTTCCAGCGGAAGTCCTTGCTGGAGGTTGTGTAAGTATTGGTCCTGGGAGTTTCTTGTGATAAATACATTCCTTTAACATTTTTGCTTATTTGACATTTGAGCAACAGTTCCCTTGAAGTAAAGAGAGTCTCAGTAGGTTTTCTCAATGATCATATCAAATTATTTTTTAAAATTTCATTGTATATGCCCTGGGGTGGGTGATTTCTCACTTTCTCTCCCTCCCTCCCTCCCTCCCTACCTCCCTCCCTCCCTCTTTCTTTCTCTCTCTCTCTCTCTCTCTCTTTCTCTCTCTGGAGAGCATGTGCATCCTATGGCAAAAACTTTAAAAAGTTTCATTGTATAACCTTCCTCGTTTTGAGTACAGAAAAGAGGTAGTATTTCCATCAGCTGTGTCTCCTAGAAGTTTCTAAGACATTATCTTCCAGACTTTTTAAAGTCTAATTCTTATTCTTCTATGTATCATAGAAAACATCGTGGTGGGTAGTGTTACCATACATTTATGTTCACTAGATGTTTAAAACAAGCGTGAGAAGGCTGATGAACAGTGCTTTTGGCATTTGATGCGGGGACTGAGTAAACCACTGTGGTATAATTGTTATTTTCCTACTTTAGGGACCAGAGGATGGAGCCCACAACTGTAACTGTAGTGTAACTCTTGGCAAAAATTGCAAAACCAGAGATTCAGATTATGTTTACTTAGAATGCAAAAGGTTCTGTCTTTTATTTATTATTTAAATTGCCTTAGGATACATGTACTCAACAGAGACAGAGAGGGAGAAAGTACTCCCCCCAGTGGGACATGGTGACACTGCAATTCCTTCTCCATTTCTCTGTCTTGTCAAGATTTGGGCATGCATATACATGTGCCAGGCATATTTCTTTCTTTTTTTTTTTTTTTTTTTTTTTTTGAGAGGTTTTTGCTATAGGGTGCATGCACTCGCCAGACAGACAGAGAGAGACAGAGACAGAAAGTGAGAAATCACCCCCCAGGGAGGATGGCCACACCACAATCCCTTCTCCTCTGCTCTCCTCTCGGGATCTTGGGCACGCACGCACACGCACCTGGCATGAGTTTTAAGCCACCAGGTCCAGGATGCGAACTGTGGTTGACTACATGGGAGTCCAGCGACATAGCCATTACGCTAACTGCTGGTCCCTGCCAGGCATATGTCTTAAGCCACCAGGTCTGGGATTTGAAATCTAGTCGGCTCTGTGTAATCTACTAGGCAATTAGGGCCAACCTTTCATTTTATTTTATTATTTTTTAATGCCAGAGGGTGTGTGAGCGTATTAAAAGGAGAGAAAGAGAGAGCGAAAGCAAGCATATCCCTGTGGGATGTTATTGTATCACAATCCCTTTCCTCCATTTCTCTATCTCATGAGGATTTGGGGCATACATGCACACATACCCAATGTACCCAGTGTGTTTTTCAAGCCAGCAGGACTGGGACTTGAACTATAGTTGTATGTGGGATCTGGCTCCCTGCACATGGGACTTACCTGCTGTGCTATGTGGCTGGCCCAGGTTTCTGTCTTTAAAGTGTAAGCATGACATTAGATTTAGATCAATTTCAAATCTAAGTTTACAGCTCAACTAATTTTATTTGTTTCACATTTGATAACATGGGATTTGTTTAAGACCTATGTAGTCCTTTTCTTCCCTTGAAATCATTAATAACTTCCAGTTGAACTGGCTAACTATCTTGGCTTAAACCTCCTCAGTTACTTGTGGTATCTGAGGTGATGAGGTCAGTGACCTTTGCAGCGTTTAATTCAGAGAAGATGCCCCGAGGGCCAGGGGGATAGGCTGTTCCAGGTTTTCTTTGATGAGATTTGTCAGCGTGGCACATACCTGAGTCCTCATCTTTCTGCAACCACAGTGCTTAGGGAAGAGCTGGGTGGCGTGTGGGTGGGTGTGCACTGTGAACCTGCCTGCGTGCCCCAGCTCATTCTCAGGAAAGACACCTCTTAGCAGAATTTTTTTCCCCCATAAAGAACAAGTAAGGAAAATAGAAAAGACCTTTACTTGGGTTGATCACTAAAAATATAGTTTTCCTCTTCCTTTCTCCCTATGAGATGCTAAAACTATTACTCATCTGATGAGAGGAACTTTACAGATCATAAATATTCTCTTTTTTGGGGAGAGATTTTTGCTGTAGGGCACGTGTGCTCGTCAGAAAGACAGAGAGAGACTGAGAGACAGAAAGCGAAAATTCACCCCCCATGGGGGTTGGCCACACCCTTCTCCTCCCTTCTCCTCTTGGGATCTTGGGCATGCACGCACACATGCCCAATGTGAGTTTAAGCCACTGGGTCCAGGACTCGAACCGTGGTTGACTACATGGGAGTCCAGCGACATAGCCATTATGCTAACTGCTGGTCCCCAGATCATAAATATTCTTTATTTCAGTGGTTTTAGTTTGTATTTGGTTAAGAAACTTCCTAAATAATTTTTATGACAGCACATACATACATTTGCTAAAAATCCCAAGTCATGTCCTTCCTGTTCCATGTATCTAATTATTTCAGTTTCCGTATGACATCCAGAGATTTTTGGCCATGATGCTGACCTGTTCCCACGTCTGACATGTGACCTAAGTAGTTAAGCCATGATCAGATATTTGGATTCTTTGTTCTTCCTAGGTATAGGACCTGTTTATAGGTTTGAAGTTTGGGAATTTCTACTGAAGTGTGGGGTGCCTTGAGGGTTGTGCTTCATACTCTGTCTGAATCTCTCCCTTATTCATGACTCATTTCTAGAAGCTTTGATAGATTGCCGGGTTGAAATTGACAGTGTGAAAACACTCAGGTTGGGCTGCAGGCATAATGATTAGGTTGTCTGCAGTTCTTTACTGCAGGCGTGCTTTTGGCTTCACCCTTCACCTGAGCCTGAGCGTCTTCCCCATGGTAGGGATGAAAATTCAAGGTGCACTGTCCTTGTGGGAGTCTGGCTGAGTGTGTCAGTGCCACCAGTGAGAGGCGTGCTATTCTTCCAGAAATTACCCGATTTTAAAGATACATCTGATGTGTTTAGCTAATGCAGGTTAATCAGAAAGCAGTGGCTCAAGATGAGTTATGAGCTTTCTTCCAGCAGGATTAGCTCGGACCTGGGTCTTGCATTCCCTTCAGACAGGGAGAGAACATCTCTTGTCATGAAAATGACTGTATTGGCCATTAGGGAAAATGATGTGCATTGACTAGATCATGAAATGACCAAAAATCACAAATATTTGGCCCTCAGGCATTAAGTGGTTTTTCTTTGTTGTTTTGTTTTATAGCCTGTTTTTAAACGTATGTGATATTTGATACATGGAAAAGAATATATTCTGTATAGATAGGACGAGTAATAAAGTGTCAGTGTACCTACCACACAATTTAACTAAAATATGACTACTGTCATTGATATTTGCTTTTTGTTTGAGTTTTGGTCAGAGGTCTCATAAGCTCTCCAGAGAGAGACAGAGGAGTGAGAAAGCATCTCTAATGGAGGATGGTCACAGTGGAATCCCTTCTCCCTACTTTTGGGATTTGGCCACACACATATGTGCCTGGCCTATTTTTCAAGCCTGGTCTGGGACTTGAACTGTGTAGTTGGCCATGTGGGATCTAGTTGCCTTCACCACTATACCATGACTAGACCCTGATGTTTGCTTTTAATGTAGCTCCTAATCTGCTAGATTGCCAATGAGCAGTAGGGACTTTTCCTACTGGGCTGATTATTTTATGGAGATTATTTCATTATTATTCTAAACCAGAGTTGAAAAAACTAAAATCTCAGTGAAATTCAGCACTTAGTCATGGCAAAGTTGAGATTCAAATGACTTCAGTCTCTGAATCTACATATATCTATTATATATATATATGTATCTCTATGTATCTCTACATATCTTTATATATCTATAGATATCTCTCTGTGTGTATGTCTGTGTACACACATGTATTTATATATTTTTTGAGAGATTTTTGTTGTAGGGTGTATATGCTCACCAGAGAGACAGAAAAAGATAGAGGGAGAGAAAGTGAGAAATCACCCCCTGGGGGGATGACCATGCCACAGTCCCTTCTCCTCTATTGTCCTCTTGGGATTTGGGGCATGCACATACATGTACCTGGCGTGGGTTTCAAGCCGCCAGGTATAGGACCTGAAGTCCAGTGGGCCATATGAGAGTCCAGCACCCTAACTACCATGCCCTCCTGCTTGCCCTCCAAATCCATATGTTTCACATTTGGTATATGTTTCCATTAACTCATTTATTATTTATAAACTCATTCATTGAATACTTGTTATATTTCAGATGATTTTTTAAAAGATATATATATTTTTTTTGTTGTTGTTGTTGTTGTTATTATTATTTATGCTTTAATTTTACCAGAGAAAGATACAGAGAGAAAGAGTGAGAAAGCAAGCCACCAGGTTTGGGACTTGAACTGCAGTCAGCCATGTAGGAATCCTGCACCTTAGCCACTATGCTACCTGCCAGCCCCTGTTTCAGACAATTTAAGAAATAACAGCTTTAGGGATAGCAGGTGGCATGGTGGCTAAGGGGCTGGAATCCCACATTGCTGACCATGGTTCAAGTTCCAGACTTGGTGTCTTGAAAATCATGCCTGGTGCATGTGCATGCATGCCCAAGAGAAATGAAGGCATATGCCCACACAGAACCTTTTATACCAATGCACACTGCCCTTCCTTCATAACAGCCGAAAGGTAGAAACAACCCAGACGTTCATCTACTGGTGAATGGATAAGCAAAATATATTCAGCAATAAAAGAGAATGAAGTAATGATGGACACTACCACATGGAGTGAGAGAAGCCAGGTGCAACAGGCCATGTACTGTGTACAAGACCTCCATTTATATGAAATGTTCAGGGGCTGGCAGGTGGCATGGAGGCTAAGGCAGTTATATCCCACATGGCCAAATGTGCAGTTTGAGTCCCTGGCACAGTGGCTTGAAATTCATACTGGGCGCCTGTACATTTGTGCCCAGAATTCCTAGAAAAGAATGGAGAAGGGATGTGCCACAGCCATAGCCCCAAGGGATGCTTTCTTACTTTAATGAGTGGAATTGATGGGTCAATCTAGATTAGCATTTTGAGGAGATGCCAAACTGTTTTCCAAAGTGGCTGCACCTTTTTACACTCCTGCTAGTGTTTCATGAGGGCTCGAATTTCTCCACATCTTTGCCAATACTTACTATCTTTTTTATTATAGCTATCCTATTGGTGTGAAGCACTAGCTTATTGTGGCCTAATGACTGACAGTTTTGAGCATCTTTTTATTGACCATTTGTATGTATTCTTTTTTTTGGGGGGGGGGTGGAAAGGTTTTTGCTACAGGGCACGTGCGCTCGCCAGAAAGACAGAGAGACAGAAATCCAGACATGAACCCCCAGGGGGATGGCCACTCCACAGTCCCTTCTCCTCCATTCTCTTCTCGGGATCTTGGGCACTCACGCACACGCGCCCGGCGTGAGTTTTAAGTCACCGGATCCGAGACTCACCGTGGTCTACTACATGGGATTTCAGTGACATAGCCATTACACTAACTGCTGGTCCCACCATTTGTATGTCTTCTTTGGAAAAATACGTGCACTTGCCTGAGAGAGACAGAGAGGGGGAGAGAGAGTGAGACGTCACTTCCCCAAGGGGGATGGCCATGCCACAGTCTCTTCTGGTCCATTTTCTCCTCAAGATTTTAGGCACACACTCCTGGTGTGTTTTTCTTATTTTTGTTCATGGTATGTTTTTCAAGCTGCCAGTTGAAAACTATGCTCCAGCCACCTTAACCTCCATGCCACCCACTGGTCCCCTAATATTTTCATATATATACATATAAATGCTTTCATGTGCACATATGTGCATACACACACATACATACATTCTTTTTAAAACCACATAGAGGGGCCAGCAGGTGACACGTTGGTTAAGGTGCTGGACTCCCACATGGCTGACTGTGGTTTGAATTCCAGACCCGGCAGCTTGCTTTTTCACTTCCCCTTTCCCTATCTCTTCCCAGTTAAAAAAAAAAAATGTTTGGGAACTAGCAGTTAACGTAATGGCTATGTCACTGGACTCCCACGTAGTCG
>NW_006159514.1:914141-917953 GCF_000334495.1 Tupaia belangeri chinensis
AGAGGAGAATGGAGGAGAAGGGATTGCGGCGTGGCCATCCCCCCTGGGGGGTGATTTCTCGCTTTCTGTCTCTATGTCTCTCTCTGTCTGTCTGGTGAGCGCACGCGCCCTACAGTGAAAATCTCTAAAAAAATAAAAAAAGTTTTAAATAATTATTTTATTTAACTTTATTTATTTATTTATTTCAATTTGACCAGAGAAGGGGCAGTGAGAGAGAGAATAGAAAGAGCATGAAAGTGAGGAAGCAAGCTGCCAGGTCTTGGACTCGAACCGCAGTCAGCCATGTGGGAGTCCATTGCCTTTAACCACCATGCCACCTGTCAGCACGTCTGGTTGAATTTAAAAATAATACCAATAAATGGAAATAACTAACTAAATAAATAATTCTTTAAAAAGAGAAAAAGGAAGTTTTGTCGACTAACTCCAACTTCCTGATTGGAAATGTAATCAGTTTTCACTCAGGGAAGGAGTCCCAGTAAGTAGGAAGTCTCATTTTAGAAATACAGTGTAGTTTTGGGGAATAGATGTATAAGCAGTTTGTGTGTCTTCAGACTTTAAGTCTTCATTGTAAACATTAGCCAAACTTTTGTCTTATATCTGTATCAAAACCTTCTCAAAAATTACTCACTAGTCCAGGATTTATGATAATTTAGATGCAGTAGTCAAAGGGTTTTGTTTTTTAGTGTCTCTAAATTGAACTTGAGGTTAATAATTGCTTGACCCATGGAGGCCAGCAGGTGGTGTGGTGGTTAAGGCACTGGACTCCCACATGGCCAACCTTGGTTTGAGTACCAGATGTGGCAACTTGCTTCCTTTTTTTTTTTTAAGGTTTTTTTTTTTTTTCCAAACAATGTTAACCGTTATGGGTTACTTAATTTTATTTACTTATTATTGTTATTTTTTAAATTTGACTAAAGAGAGAAAGAGAAAGTGAGAAACCAAGCCATCAGGTCCAGAACTTGAACGATGATCATCCACATGGGAATCCAGTGCCTTAACCACCACCCAGATACCGGCCCACAACTTGCTTTCTTACTTTCCCTTTCTTTCTCTTGCTTTGTCTTTCTCTGGAGAGTGCACATGCCCTATATCAAATTAAAATAATAATAATAAGTAAATAGACCTTTGTAAAAATAATATTAGGTAGTTGGGAAAGTCATGACATCTTTTTCTATGCAAAAAATGTGTTATAATGACCCAATAATTGCTTGGCTTTATTATGTAGTGATGGGGTAAGAGCGTATGTGTATATACTGATATTTGAGAACTCTTTGTTATAGGTACAGAGTGTAGTGTATGTGAAACAACAGGTTTCAAATAATTTTCTCCCAGTGTTCTCCAGGTAAACCATTCTTATTGGGTCATATATTTTTTTAATTTTTCTATTTAAAAGTCTGTGTCCTGGGACCAGCAGTTAGCGTAATGGCTATGTCGCTGGACTCCCATGTAGTCGACCGCAGTTCGCATCCCAGACCTGGTGGCTTAAAACTCACGCTGGGTGCGTGTGCGTGCATGCCCAATATCCCGAGTAGAGAATGGAGAAGGGATTGTGGCGTGGCCATCCCCGTGGGGAGTGATTTCTCGCTGTCTCTCTGTCTATCTGGCGAGCGCATGTGCCCTATAGCAAAAAAACTCTAAAAAATAATAAATAAATAAATAAAAGTCTGTGTCCTTTCTATGTATGCGTGTGTATGTATATATACACACATAAGTATAATACATGTCTCTATAAAACAAATGGAATTGCATATTTGGTTATCATATCTATTATGAGCAAGAATAACACCTTAATGTAAACTGAGACATTTCAAAGTACTTTATTATTCATTGTTGTCACTCCTTCTGAAATAGATAGTTGAAGAACAGAAGCTTAGAATGACCAACTCATCCCAAGTTATGCAGCTAATAATATATGCTGGAAGTTTCATTTGAGCCAAAGTAGTATAATTTTAAGACCAGCTCCACTTACTCTACTCTATATTGTCTTCTTGGGGAATAAAATTAGGACCTTTTCCACGTGTCAAAATAAATGTGAATGAATCCATTCACGTTTGCATTATGGAAGCCCCCCTTCCTCCCTCCTTTCCTTTATTCCTTCCTTATATATCTGTATTTGGTTGTTTATTTAGGCTTAATTAGCATTTTTAATAGAATAGATTTGCATTCTTTTTGTTCATAAATTATTTAATTTTATTTATCATTATTATTATTTTAAAATTTGTTACAGGGCACGTGTCCTTACCAGAGGGAGAGGGAGAAAGTGAGAAAGCAAGTGACCAGATCTGGGACTTGAGCTGCGGTTGGCCATGTGGGAGTCCAGTGCCTTAACCACCATGCCACCTGCTGGCCCCTTGTTTTTGTTTTTAAGTGAGAGTGCATGTATGAGAGAGAGAGAGAGAGAGAGAGAGAGAGAGAAAAGCGCCCTTGACAGGGTCTTACCATGTTCTGATCCCCTTTCCCAGCCTTCCAGATCCTCAGGATCCTGGAAGCCTACATGTGTGCCTGGCATGTTCTCAGTCTGATCCAGGATCTGAACCCGCAGTTGACCAGATGGCCTCTAGCCTCGCAGGGCACTGAGTTATCACTGTGTCACAGTGGCTGGGGCTTTTCTTTCTCTTTTTTTAAATGATAGAGGATATGTACAGTCATGGGAGGAAGAGGGAGGGACATAGAAGTAGAGAGAAACACCCTCAACAGCCCCTCTCCCCCCATGCTGCAGTCCCTTTCCCCAGCCTTCCAGCTTCTCAAGATCCTGGGCACCCGTGTGCTCACTCTGCGTGTTTTTGGGCCCACGTGGGGATCCTATCCCATGGTTACCATACAGCTTCTAGCTGCTCAGGGTATCCACGTTACAGCTGGGCCACAGTAACCGGGTCTCAGTGAGTTAACAATCATATAAACCCATGTAATCAACACTTAAGATAAAGAACAATTCACCCCAGAAAGTTGATTTATACTTCTTTTCAGTCAATTCCACCTTCCTTCCCCCAGGCAACCACAGTTGTGATTTCTGACACAAGTTTTGTTTGTTCTTGGATTTCTTTTGCTGAACATATTTTCAGAGCATAATCCTTGTTTTGTGGATACCAGCTATTTATGTGTTTGTTTTTTACTTTCGTTTTTGAAATTTTGCTGAGTTTTATTCCATTATATGAATCTACCAGTTTGTTTATCCATTCTTCTATTGATGGGCATTTGGGTTGTTTCCAGTTTTTGTCTATTATAAATAAGGTTGCTGTAAACATCTTGTACAAGCCTTTTTGTCAATGTATGTTTTCAGTTTTCTTGGGTGAATATCTAGGAATAGAACAGGCTAGATGTGTGTCAATTTAAAAGAAATCACCAGTTCTTAAAAGTGGATGGACCATTTTGGTTTCATCAGCAGTGTACAGGTATTCCAGTTACTCTACGTCCTCACTGATGCTGAAAGTCTTTTTTTTTTGAGAGGGGGAGGTTTTTGCTATAGGTGTGTGCGCTCGCCAGACAGACAGAGAGAGACAGAGAGACAGAAAGCGAGAAATCACCCCCCAGAGGGGATGGTCATGCCGCAATCCCTTCTCCTCCATTCTCCTCTCGGGATCTTGGGCGGCAGCTTGCTTTTTCACTTCCCCTTTCCCTATCTCTTCCCAGTTAAAAAAAAAAAATGTTTGGGAACTAGCAGTTAACGTAATGGCTATGTCACTGGACTCCCACGTAGTCGGCCGCAGTTCGTGTCCCGGACCCGGTGGCTTAAAACTCACGCCGGGCGCATGTGTGTGCGTGCCCAAGATCCCGAGAGGAGAATGGAGGAGAAGGGATTGCGGCGTGGCCAT
>NW_006159514.1:918013-929811 GCF_000334495.1 Tupaia belangeri chinensis
CTTTCTGTCTCTATGTCTCTCTCTGTCTGTCTGGTGAGCGCACGCGCCCTACAGTGAAAATCTCTAAAAAAATAAAAAAAGTTTTAAATAATTATTTTATTTAACTTTATTTATTTATTTATTTCAATTTGACCAGAGAAGGGGCAGTGAGAGAGAGAATAGAAAGAGCATGAAAGTGAGGAAGCAAGCTGCCAGGTCTTGGACTCGAACCGCAGTCAGCCATGTGGGAGTCCATTGCCTTTAACCACCATGCCACCTGTCAGCACGTCTGGTTGAATTTAAAAATAATACCAATAAATGGAAATAACTAACTAAATAAATAATTCTTTAAAAAGAGAAAAAGGAAGTTTTGTCGACTAACTCCAACTTCCTGATTGGAAATGTAATCAGTTTTCACTCAGGGAAGGAGTCCCAGTAAGTAGGAAGTCTCATTTTAGAAATACAGTGTAGTTTTGGGGAATAGATGTATAAGCAGTTTGTGTGTCTTCAGACTTTAAGTCTTCATTGTAAACATTAGCCAAACTTTTGTCTTATATCTGTATCAAAACCTTCTCAAAAATTACTCACTAGTCCAGGATTTATGATAATTTAGATGCAGTAGTCAAAGGGTTTTGTTTTTTAGTGTCTCTAAATTGAACTTGAGGTTAATAATTGCTTGACCCATGGAGGCCAGCAGGTGGTGTGGTGGTTAAGGCACTGGACTCCCACATGGCCAACCTTGGTTTGAGTACCAGATGTGGCAACTTGCTTCCTTTTTTTTTTTTAAGGTTTTTTTTTTTTTTCCAAACAATGTTAACCGTTATGGGTTACTTAATTTTATTTACTTATTATTGTTATTTTTTAAATTTGACTAAAGAGAGAAAGAGAAAGTGAGAAACCAAGCCATCAGGTCCAGAACTTGAACGATGATCATCCACATGGGAATCCAGTGCCTTAACCACCACCCAGATACCGGCCCACAACTTGCTTTCTTACTTTCCCTTTCTTTCTCTTGCTTTGTCTTTCTCTGGAGAGTGCACATGCCCTATATCAAATTAAAATAATAATAATAAGTAAATAGACCTTTGTAAAAATAATATTAGGTAGTTGGGAAAGTCATGACATCTTTTTCTATGCAAAAAATGTGTTATAATGACCCAATAATTGCTTGGCTTTATTATGTAGTGATGGGGTAAGAGCGTATGTGTATATACTGATATTTGAGAACTCTTTGTTATAGGTACAGAGTGTAGTGTATGTGAAACAACAGGTTTCAAATAATTTTCTCCCAGTGTTCTCCAGGTAAACCATTCTTATTGGGTCATATATTTTTTTAATTTTTCTATTTAAAAGTCTGTGTCCTGGGACCAGCAGTTAGCGTAATGGCTATGTCGCTGGACTCCCATGTAGTCGACCGCAGTTCGCATCCCAGACCTGGTGGCTTAAAACTCACGCTGGGTGCGTGTGCGTGCATGCCCAATATCCCGAGTAGAGAATGGAGAAGGGATTGTGGCGTGGCCATCCCCGTGGGGAGTGATTTCTCGCTGTCTCTCTGTCTATCTGGCGAGCGCATGTGCCCTATAGCAAAAAAACTCTAAAAAATAATAAATAAATAAATAAAAGTCTGTGTCCTTTCTATGTATGCGTGTGTATGTATATATACACACATAAGTATAATACATGTCTCTATAAAACAAATGGAATTGCATATTTGGTTATCATATCTATTATGAGCAAGAATAACACCTTAATGTAAACTGAGACATTTCAAAGTACTTTATTATTCATTGTTGTCACTCCTTCTGAAATAGATAGTTGAAGAACAGAAGCTTAGAATGACCAACTCATCCCAAGTTATGCAGCTAATAATATATGCTGGAAGTTTCATTTGAGCCAAAGTAGTATAATTTTAAGACCAGCTCCACTTACTCTACTCTATATTGTCTTCTTGGGGAATAAAATTAGGACCTTTTCCACGTGTCAAAATAAATGTGAATGAATCCATTCACGTTTGCATTATGGAAGCCCCCCTTCCTCCCTCCTTTCCTTTATTCCTTCCTTATATATCTGTATTTGGTTGTTTATTTAGGCTTAATTAGCATTTTTAATAGAATAGATTTGCATTCTTTTTGTTCATAAATTATTTAATTTTATTTATCATTATTATTATTTTAAAATTTGTTACAGGGCACGTGTCCTTACCAGAGGGAGAGGGAGAAAGTGAGAAAGCAAGTGACCAGATCTGGGACTTGAGCTGCGGTTGGCCATGTGGGAGTCCAGTGCCTTAACCACCATGCCACCTGCTGGCCCCTTGTTTTTGTTTTTAAGTGAGAGTGCATGTATGAGAGAGAGAGAGAGAGAGAGAGAGAGAGAGAAAAGCGCCCTTGACAGGGTCTTACCATGTTCTGATCCCCTTTCCCAGCCTTCCAGATCCTCAGGATCCTGGAAGCCTACATGTGTGCCTGGCATGTTCTCAGTCTGATCCAGGATCTGAACCCGCAGTTGACCAGATGGCCTCTAGCCTCGCAGGGCACTGAGTTATCACTGTGTCACAGTGGCTGGGGCTTTTCTTTCTCTTTTTTTAAATGATAGAGGATATGTACAGTCATGGGAGGAAGAGGGAGGGACATAGAAGTAGAGAGAAACACCCTCAACAGCCCCTCTCCCCCCATGCTGCAGTCCCTTTCCCCAGCCTTCCAGCTTCTCAAGATCCTGGGCACCCGTGTGCTCACTCTGCGTGTTTTTGGGCCCACGTGGGGATCCTATCCCATGGTTACCATACAGCTTCTAGCTGCTCAGGGTATCCACGTTACAGCTGGGCCACAGTAACCGGGTCTCAGTGAGTTAACAATCATATAAACCCATGTAATCAACACTTAAGATAAAGAACAATTCACCCCAGAAAGTTGATTTATACTTCTTTTCAGTCAATTCCACCTTCCTTCCCCCAGGCAACCACAGTTGTGATTTCTGACACAAGTTTTGTTTGTTCTTGGATTTCTTTTGCTGAACATATTTTCAGAGCATAATCCTTGTTTTGTGGATACCAGCTATTTATGTGTTTGTTTTTTACTTTCGTTTTTGAAATTTTGCTGAGTTTTATTCCATTATATGAATCTACCAGTTTGTTTATCCATTCTTCTATTGATGGGCATTTGGGTTGTTTCCAGTTTTTGTCTATTATAAATAAGGTTGCTGTAAACATCTTGTACAAGCCTTTTTGTCAATGTATGTTTTCAGTTTTCTTGGGTGAATATCTAGGAATAGAACAGGCTAGATGTGTGTCAATTTAAAAGAAATCACCAGTTCTTAAAAGTGGATGGACCATTTTGGTTTCATCAGCAGTGTACAGGTATTCCAGTTACTCTACGTCCTCACTGATGCTGAAAGTCTTTTTTTTTTGAGAGGGGGAGGTTTTTGCTATAGGTGTGTGCGCTCGCCAGACAGACAGAGAGAGACAGAGAGACAGAAAGCGAGAAATCACCCCCCAGAGGGGATGGTCATGCCGCAATCCCTTCTCCTCCATTCTCCTCTCGGGATCTTGGGCACGCACGCACACACGCTGGCATGAGTTTTAAGCCACTGGGTCTGGGACACGAACCGCGCGTTGACTACGTGGAAGTCCAGCGACATAGCCATTACGCTAACTGCTGGTTCCCCTAATTTTTTTTTTCTGAAAGTCTTTTTGATAGAAGTCATCTAGTTAGTAGGAAATGTCATTTCAAACCTAAAATCTTCATACTCTCCAGTGCTTCTTCAGTCCAGCACATGCATGCATGCACATGTGTGTACACGCCTCTCCTCATGAGGGAGCAGCAAAAAGCCCACTTGTTAGTTGGAGCATTTACCACTCCTGGGGGCCCAGATCTGTAGCTAGCCACCTCCTTAGGCTGAAGAAGTCTATCTGTGTCCTCCTTAGCAGCTAGAGTTGTTCGGAAATAGCTCCTCCACCTCCCATACTCAGGGATCCTTGTGGTTCCAGCTTTATCCCAGCAGACCATGTGAACATACATAAATAGACACACAAGTTAGAAGTTCTGAGGCCAGCAGTGGCGTGGTGGTTGAGGTGCTGGACTCCCACATGGTCTACTGTGGTTTGATTCCTGGACCTGGTAACTTGCTTTCTCACTTTCCCTTTCTCTATCCCTGTCTCCCTTGAGTAAACATATGTGCCCCATAGCAAAACTTAAAATAATAATAAAAAGAAATAAATATGTTTTTGAAGTTCTTACATTTTTATGTAAAAGTGGCTTATGGTAGGTTGATTATTCCTATCTTAGTCTGTTTCGCTTCGGTAACAAAAGAACTTCGACCAGATAATTTATACACAATAGAGATTTATTGCTCACTGTTGTGGAGGCTGGGAAGTTCAAGATCAAGGTGCCAGCAGATTCAGTGTCTGGTGAAGGCTTCCTCTCTGCCTCTAAGATGGTGCCTCATTGCTTCCCCCTCACATGGTGGAAGGAACCTCAACCCCCTCCAACCTCCTCTGTAAGAGCTCTAATCCCATTCACGAGATCAGAACCCTCTTGACTTCATCACTTCCCAAAAGGTTCATCTTTTAGTTCTAGTATGTTGGGTGCTAGGTGCCAACATATGGCATTTGAGGGGACACCAACATTTAAGTCGCAGTACTTCCCTTACCTTAGTTAGGAGTATATTTAATTTTATATCATAACACCCTGGCATATAGCATCACTCAGCAATGACTACATCATGATTTATCCCTTTTAAATGATCATTTCGGTATTTCTTTTTTAAAAAAGAATTATTTTTATTTAACTTTATTTATTTACTTACTTTAATTTGACCAGAGAGGGACAAACACAAGAGAGAGGGAGAGAGAAAGTGAGAAAGCAAGCCACCAGGTCCGGGATTCGAACTGTGGTCAGCCATGTGGGAGCCCAGCACTCTTAACCACCATGCCACCTGCTGGCTCTTCACTTCGATATTTCTAAATTATTCCAGAAATAACTGTAGCATTTTTTGCTTTACAAAAATATTTAAGCATGTTTAGTTGATGATATATAAGACAGAATCCCTGTCAGTTCCTATTTCTTGGAGCCAGCCCCAGGGACAACTAATTCTTTAACTTTGATTAGTTTGTCTGGTTATTATAAATGCAAATATTTTGAACAACTGCTTGAGGAACTAGCATGTACTTAAACAAGTTGAAGGTAGATTTTCCTCCTTCTCTTGAAGGGAAGACTTTGTAATGAATTGCTCAGATTGGACATCTGTGGTTGGAGGGAAATATTTCCAGACTACAGGAGACCACAGATCAAAGAAAGAAACAAACCAGGACTAGGACAGAGCAGGGCCCGTCCTCTGCCTCTTTGTGGACCCTGCCCTGGGGGTGGGATTGTGAGGGCAGAAGGTTGAACAGGCCTAATCCTGTCCGCAGCCCCTCCCTGCAGGCACATTGGAGGCACAGGACGCTCTGCGTGACACCCTTTCCCCACTCACTGCTGCGGAGAGCTTTGTTAGTTTATTTTCTTCTTTTTTATTATTTTAAATGTGACATAAGATTAAATATACAAGTTTTACATTCTTTCCATTGCTAATATACATGGTAACCCTCATTCAAAATGAGATTTGTTCCCATTTATGTATCTTTTTTTAATTCAAAAATCAAAAGTATCTCAGTCAAAATCAAAGCACCTAAGTCTGTTTTAATATCAGTGCTTGCATCTCTAAGCAAAAAAAATTAATCAAATTTCATGAGGGAAATTGAGCAATTAGAGGGTTAGAAGTGAATTTTGGTGATTTGGTAAGTGAAATCATTCGCCAAAGGTAGGGTTTAGAATGGCATGCTATCTAGTATAAGGGGATTTCAAAAGTTCTAGGAAAAATGAAATTAAAGTACAAGTTTATTTTTTGTGCAGAAAATTTTTTAATGCATGCATAATTTTTTCATGCGCATATTTTCCATGAACTTCTTGAAGTCCCCTTCCATAAGCATCAGTTCCAAAAGCAGCAAGACATTCAATTAAGCAGTGCCCATTTCAGGCTGTGTAACTTGTATCATTGTGATTTAATTTAAAATTTTATGTATCTTGTCTGTTATTTCAGATCACTAAGTATATTTGGTTAGGCTTTTTTGATGTTCATGTATAAATAGGTAGATAAACTTTTTTAAGTTTTAGATCTGATAGATAACTAGTGTGAACTAATCAAAAAAAGACAATGTATATAAATGACCAAATTTACCATGAAGAAGAATGTGTAAGAGGGCTTTGTCTACGAACATGCCATTGTTCTGAGACCAATTTTTTTTTGTAGTTGTTGAGTAGTGATTCAGAATTTAAAAGGTACGATAGGATATGCTGTGAAAATCCTTCCTCAGCTACTCAATTTCTCCACAATGTTTCAGTTTTAAGCCACTTTGATTTTTGATAAATTGAAGTAAATTTTGACATATTTATGATCAAATGTGTACTTAACATTTTGTTTATATAATTTAGCAGAACTTCATTACTTAATTGTATTGCCTAATGAATGGCATATCATGGTTTCTACTTAACTATTTCCTTACTGGGCATTTGAATTTTTTTCTGTTTGATTTTGTTGCTGTTATATATAGCAAACATTAGTATATGTGTACAAATACAGGTATTTTTCATTAAAAAGTTATATTTATGAACATTTATATATTAAATGATTGTATTTACTGTAAACTTCTTTTGCTCTTTAAAAAGCAGTTATTACATTAATGATAGCAATATCACTTATACTCCATGGAGTAGATGAGAGGAAACATGATTCTTGGCTGTTTTTGCTTCTTAGGGGAGAGATACTCCATTCAGGAGTAGTATAACATCATAATTCTTATCTATGTTGTAAGATTGCTTATCTGGGTAATTTAACTAATTTTATGTTTTATTTTTCTTTCTCCTATCCTCAGTTTAATTGTTCTGAGGGAATGGTTGACCTCAGAGTTTAAAAAAGGATAGTACCTATTTGCCATATGTATTTCTTTTAAGTGTTGTAAACGTCCGAGTTTTAGACAAATTAATTAGCGGTCAGTCTTGATCTTTCCTGAATTTATTCAGAGCTTCTGGTTAGTACTTGCCTATATGTCTGTCCCTAGGCCTATCATAAGATTTTTAAATGTAGATAATTTGTTAAAGTACATGCAGACTATGTCATTGGTAGTTCTCCTCCTTTGCATACAGTAAGTTCTGTAGACTGACACGAGCTCACAGAATGCGCCTCGCTCTAGCGTCATGTGCTGTTAGTACCCTCACTTGCCAAACTGTAAGTGCACATCAATTCGGTTTTGTGGTCATGTCCAATGCAGTGTTAGGACTTAGTATAGGTGCTGGGGGACTAATCTTCAAAGTAGGTACCAATGATTGTGCATGTATCTTCAAACGTAGTCGTTTTGTTCTCTTGATTGAACCATTTCTGTAGAAAGCCTGTCACATGTACACTCATAAAGAAATGTAAAGAATTGTTAAAGAAGTATAAGTCTCAATAAACTGGCAATTATGTCTCAAAGGGTCCAGAAGAGAAGGGAGGAGAGAAGAGGAACTATGGGGTGGGGGGATGGAATACTCTTGCTCTGCAGGATATTATGGGTTTTTAATGATTAAAGCCATAAAAGAACTTTGTATTTATTTAAACATAATGTCCATATTTAATCGTTGGCACCCAGGGGCTGATACTGTCTGGTAGTGACAAATTTGGGGGATTATAATAAAAATTTGCGATTCTATTCATTTTTTTTTTTTAATCTGCTTTCGTTTAGAACAGAAAGCATATTTTCCCAAAGATAGTCTTTGCAACCATTATTTAAACAAGAGATTTCAGGGAAGTAGTAAACTTTTTCAATTGGTTTGGTCTTTAATACTAACTATAGGAGCAATTACTTGGATTATCATTTTAATATAATTTTTTACCCAGCAATCCTTTTGAAAGTATTGTTTGCTTAGATTGAAACATTGAAATGCTTTCTTCTGCCTGCAGCGCAACAGATTAAAAGGGACCTATTTGCCATATGTATTTCTTTTAAGTGTTGTAAACGTCCGAGTTTTAGACAAATTAATTAGCGGTCAGTCTTGATCTTTCCTGAATTTATTCAGAGCTTCTGGTTAGTACTTGCCTATATGTCCCTAGGCCTATCATAAGATTTTTTAAATGTAGATAATTTGTTAAAGTACATGCAGACTATGTCATTGGTAGTTCTCCTCCTTTGCATACAGTAAGTTCTGTAGACTGACACGAGCTCACAGAATGCGCCTCGCTCTAGCGTCATGTGCTGTTAGTACCCTCACTTGCCAAACTGTAAGTGCACATCAATTCGGTTTTGTGGTCATGTCCAATGCAGTGTTAGGACTTAGTATAGGTGCTGGGGGACTAATCTTCAAAGTAGGTACCAATGATTGTGCATGTATCTTCAAACGTAGTCGTTTTGTTCTCTTGATTGAACCATTTCTGTAGAAAGCCTGTCACATGTACACTCATAAAGAAATGTAAAGAATTGTTAAAGAAGTATAAGTCTCAATAAACTGGCAATTATGTCTCAAAGGGTCCAGAAGAGAAGGGAGGAGAGAAGAGGAACTATGGGGTGGGGGGATGGAATACTCTTGCTCTGCAGGATATTATGGGTTTTTAATGATTAAAGCCATAAAAGAACTTTGTATTTATTTAAACATAATGTCCATATTTAATCGTTGGCACCCAGGGGCTGATACTGTCTGGTAGTGACAAATTTGGGGGATTATAATAAAAATTTGCGATTCTATTCATTTTTTTTTTTAATCTGCTTTCGTTTAGAACAGAAAGCATATTTTCCCAAAGATAGTCTTTGCAACCATTATTTAAACAAGAGATTTCAGGGAAGTAGTAAACTTTTTCAATTGGTTTGGTCTTTAATACTAACTATAGGAGCAATTACTTGGATTATCATTTTAATATAATTTTTTACCCAGCAATCCTTTTGAAAGTATTGTTTGCTTAGATTGAAACATTGAAATGCTTTCTTCTGCCTGCAGCGCAACAGATTAAAAGGGAGAGGAACGCAGGCAAACAACGTGCAAAATTGGGTCAGCACGTTGTTGGGGGACCTGTGTGCCAGTGGTCTGGATTGTGTCCAGTTGGGGAGTTATCGGAAACCGCGAGAGAGACAGCAAATTGCTGCACCGGCCTGCTTGGTGACAAGAAGGAGATTAGGACCCCGGGAACCCAGGACAGTAAACTGCCCTCCGCAGGAAGGGCTCTGCTGTCAGTGCTGGCAGTTGTGGATGCTGAAAGAAGGGGGGGTCAGGACTGGAGCAGGCTTAGTTGGGGGCCCGGGGAAGTGAGGAAATGGGCCGAGCCACATCCCGCTCCTTGGGGGAGTGTGGGAGGGCCAGGGGCGTTTAGATGATAGGGTGATTGTTAGAGTGTAAGGATAGTGTTAGGGTTAGGGTTAGGTTTAGGGATTGTGTTTGGTTTAGGGATAGGTTTAATGTTAGGGTAAGTGTCTGCCTAGGGCTCTGGTTGTATGCTCGAAAGGGGTGTCTGGATATGTAGGTAAAGGAAGAGGACTGAAGTGCCACTGAGGCGGTGCCTGAGATTTGGGGTGTCGTTTTCGGTCTTTCCCTGCCTGTGGAAACACGGTTCAGTGAGGGACAAGTTTATTTCCTATGTGCCGTGAATGGCAGTTACGACCGTGTCACGTGACTATGGCCAAGAAATACGATTCCGAAGGTGATATGAATATAGTTATGTTACTCTGATACGGTTTAGGATAAAGATGTACACAGAGGATTTTTTCACTTCATGAAAGAAAATGTCCATTTCTATTTATGGGATATCTACTTATATCTATGATCATGCTCTTCACTTTTACAGAAGCTAAGAACAGAGGTAGTGCTAAAAATTCTTCTTTTTCAATCTAGTTAAGAAGTTTCAGATGCAAATATACTCTCATTATCTGAATTCAAATCTCTGTCCCGGGCAACTGGAGAATGTGACGCATGGCTTTGGTTCGAGGCTATCGGGCTGGTGTATGTACGGAAACTAAATGTTCCATTTTCCAGCTCTGCCTTGAAGAGTTTTTCTGGTTTTGTTTTGAAAGGATACTGAAATTTGTCCTTCATCATTCTTTTCTTTTGTGTGGGCATAGCTGTGTACTTACCTCAAAGTTCTGCCCAGAAAATACCCTTCCAGATTTGAGGCAGAGTGGACTTCGCCCTGTGGGTCCAAAGTTATACTAATTGCTCGACAACCCAGAGAAACGGAAGCAAGTAGCCAGGCTAGAGAACGCTGGCTAAGCCAGTAAAGAAACAGTTAGAGATCTGAAATCTAATTAGCCTGAGTTCATAAAGGATGCCAGCCCTCGTCCATCTCTTCCGTGCATTGGGGTGCTTCTCACTCCCATACGTGGCTTCATTTTGTTTTCCAAATAGGCTCCTTAATTTGCTGTTCTGAAAATAGCTGGGGTGACCCAGGACAGGCTGGTTTGAGAAACAATCTTGACATCTTAAGTAAAACAAACCCACATACAGATTGACCCAAGACAGCATTTGGGATCAACCGTGCCAGCCCCTGCAGCTGCAGCGTTGCCCGAAGTGTGGAGGCTTTTCTGGATTTTTCTCACTTGTACTGCCAGTTCGGCTCTGACGTGGAAACCTGCACCTGTCTCATCTCTCTTCCCTGCAGGCTGGAGGCTCTCAGGTCATCTTCACTAACCCACTGGAGATAGTGAAGATTCGCCTGCAGGTAGCAGGGGAGATCACAACGGGCCCCAGAGTCAGTGCCCTCAACGTGCTCCGGGACTTGGGGCTTTTCGGTCTGTACAAGGTGAGTAGATTCCCCGGGTTGTGTCAGTACAGAGGTTGTAATGTACTCGATATAAACTGTGAAAGGACTCGTAAACCAGACTTCTCTCCCACAAATTGAAAAAGCAATCTTGTCCAGCAGGGTAGTCCGCAGAGTAGAAAATCAAACAAAAAGGAAAAACCAGGACACTTCCATTAGAGGCAGTGGGATACACCAGCGTCCTCTCTTGAAGTCATCTTCAGGCTTTTATGAAGCTGCCGGCAGGGAGGCCAGGCCCACAGACCTGCGGGCTTTAGGCTCACAGGCTTTTCATTTGATGGGGGCTTGGGAAGTTTCTTGGGTGTTGTCTTTGGGCTGGTGTAGGACTTCAAAGCAGTCTTCTGTTTATTTGGGGTCTGAGTTAACTCTCTTGTTATCTTCCCAGTAGGAGCGTCTCGTTGTCTTAATAATTTGACCATAGTAAAACAGTAGTAGAATTTGGTAGGATTCAGGTCTTTAAGAAGTTAAGTGGTAGGATTTGTCAATAATGAATTCCATTACAAAAAAACAACAGACTGAACTGTACTTTAGCGAAGTGCCAGTCACAGATTCCTTCCCCGCGGGTATACTTACTCCCATCATTACAGATCAGGTGTAATGGAGCAGAAGCTATTATTTTTCTTAAACAAGAAAGAGTATTTCTTGCCATTCCTTTGCCTGGTAGAAGGGGGAATAGGTAAATTTAACTGCTATAGGCAACTATGTTTCCACAGCATCTGATTTATTTATAGATCCGTCACTGCAGAAATGTGTAAAATTGCTTCTGAAGCTGCCGATTAGAAATTAGAAATTCTCTAGATTAGAGTCACACGGCTCTGGCTCTCTGGAGACTAGCACACAAAGCTGTCTATCTCAAGAGAGTTTTGTACGTACTTTTGCGTTTTCCTTTCTAGCCTCAATTTCCACCCTTTTGGGAATTCCTTTTGAGAGCTGAATTTATTAATGTTTCTCTTTTGGTATTACCTTTTCTTTTTTTTTTTTGAGAGCTTTTCACTGTAGGGCGGCTGCGGTCG
>NW_006159514.1:929927-932432 GCF_000334495.1 Tupaia belangeri chinensis
GTGAGTTTTAAGCCACCAGGTCCGGGACACGAACCGCGGTCGACTACATGGGAGTCCAGCGACATAGCCATTACGCTAACTGCCGGTTCCCCTCTTTTTTTTTTTTTAAAGAGAGATTTTTGCTATAGGGTGCGTGCACTCGCCAGAAAGACAGAGACAGACAGACAGACAGAAGGTGTGGAATCACCCCACCCTCACCCCCTCCAGGGGAATGGCCCTGCTGCAATTCCTTCTCCATTTTCCTCCCAGAATTTTGGGCATGCATGCACACATGCCAGGCATGAGTTTCAAGCCACCAGGTTTGAGATTCACACCGTGGTCAGCCATGTGGGAGTCCAGGGACATAACCATTTCGCCATCTGCTGGTCCCCTGTATTATCTTTAGGGTCTTTTTTTTTTTAAAAAAAAGAAACAGAGCCATTAGAAAAACAGGTACCGAGGTAGAGTACTTGGCTAGTGAGATAAAGCCCTGGGCAGTGGAATCATGTCAGTTACCAACAGAACTGAGGAAGGTGTTCACTGTGATCTCGGACACTGGAACCGGCTGTCCTCAGGGAGTGTTCTGCTCCTGTGGAAACTTCCTGCTAAAATACGTAGCCTGGGCTCCCCCGAGCCCTCTGCTGTTTCAGACTTGGGGAGTAAAGAGGGAAGATTTGTGGTTTCTTTTCCCCTTCCCTATAATAGTTACCTTCCTTCATCACTGCCTGTGGCTTCGTCCTGGCACCGAGGGGCTGCCAAACCCGTGTAGACTGAACTGGTAATTCTTTAGATTTGGGGGCTGCCTTTACTGGTTGCTTGGGAATTACACTATTGATCTTGTGATTCAAAGTGTAACCTCCTTCCCCGGCGCCTTCTCCACCAGAGTTAAACAGAACAAGCCACTGGGAGGTTTGAGAATTGAATTTTTATTCATCTTAAAAACCTAATCTACTTCAATGGGTATAACGTCTCAGTCAGGCAGCATGACATGTTACAGAGATCTTTTCTATAGCCCGTGCTTGAAGTTAATATTGTACTTCCTGCCTAAACATTGGCGGAGGGTAGGTCTCCTGTTGTGTCTTCTTACCACAAAAGAGAGAAATGAATTTTTAAAAACACCCCTGAATGTGTGCTAGAAGTGATGTGAGAAAAGTCTTGGTTGTTAGAACGTTAGCATTACCCAGGACTAACTCCAGGACTCAGACCCACCATCCCACAAGCTTTGAGCCACTCCTGTTGCTCTGTGCCCCACTAATCTCCCTTGTCCCCCGTTTCCCTTCCACATCAGTTCCAGTGCTGTTTGAGGGGTACCTCGAACCTGTCACCGACAGCCGCCTGGACCCCGTTTGAGCATTCACACCCTGTTCACACACTGTTTTGCCCTGTTTCCTCCTGGCGTGACAGGGTGCCAAAGCGTGCTTCCTCCGAGACATTCCCTTCTCTGCAATCTATTTTCCTGTGTATGCTCACTGCAAACTACTGATGGCTGATGAAAACGGACGCGTGGGAGGGTTGAATCTCCTTGCAGCTGGAGCCATGGCAGGTAACGGCACTTTTTTTTTTTTTTTTAAACCAAAAGACCCTTCCTCCCCTTCTCTTTAAGAAGTACAGAGCCTAAGTACGTCCTCCCTTTATTTCTGGAAAGGTTATTGTTTGTATCTGACTTAGTTTAAATATGATCGCTTTTTCTCCTTTGTGGGATGTGCTGTAATTCTGATGAGAGTTAATTACATTTGCATAATGTGGATAAACAGCTTAATGCAGCTTCGCAGCTCGGAGCCAAATTAGATCTGCCCATCTAAATTGGGCTCGCGTGGTTCGTGTGTTTCTTAGCCTCCTGTGCCCCCGGCCCTTGGTACAGCGCTGCTCAGGGTGAGGTGGAAAAGTTCTTCATGCAGTCAGTTGCTTTGTTGTCCCTCATGCTGACACACGGGGCTAGTGTGCCCTTCCTTTCTGTCTCTACACTGGCGTCTGCATGATTGGACTCCGAATTGAGCTTTCTTCCTCAAGCTGTCCCTGCCTTTTCTGCCATCCTCTATTAGACCAAAGTAAGCTGTCCTCCCCCCAAATTTCATCTCTTTCTGATCCTTCTCACTTTGTTTTTTTTATTGAAGCAAAAGTTGTCTGCATACATTTTATGTGCAGTGCTAAGGCCTCTCACCCTCGCCTTCCCCGTGTGGCCAACAGTAATAACACGAGCTCAGTTTGTGTCAGTGGGATGAACGGAAGCCTTCCTCTGGCCCAAGATATAAAGTAGGCTCAGAGAGAGGCCATCGGAAAGAGGAGCCTCACAGATGCAGGGAGGCGCTGAGACACTTCCTTCTGATCCCTAGGCATAGCCGTGCTCTGGAGTGTTGAAGGAGCTGCTTTGAATAGCACAGGGAGAGAATGGGTGTCCTGTACCAGTACTCGACAGAGACAGAGAAAGGAGAGGGCACGGGCCTGCGCTCCACACAGAGGCTGATGAGCCGTGTCGGAGCTCTGCATGGCTCTGATTTGTTGGACCCATGGTCACCATGTGGCTCT
>NW_006159514.1:932744-975517 GCF_000334495.1 Tupaia belangeri chinensis
ACCCGCTGGGCTCGTGGTCACATGTGGCTCTGACCTGCCAGGCTTGTGGTCACTGCGTGGCTCTGACCTGCCAAGTTTGTGGTCACCATGTGGCTCTGACCTGCTGGGTTCATGGTTGTCATGTGGCTCTGACCTGGCGGACTTGCGGCCACTGTGTGGCTCTGACCAGGTGGACTCGTGGCCACTGTGTGGCTCTGACCCGCTGGGCTCATTCTCCTCGGTGGCACTGGCTACCTGGAGCACAGCCTGAGCAGTGCCCAGAGAGTGCTGTGCTTGGTGTGCCCGGAGCACTTGGTTCTGAGAGCATTAAGGTGGACCTGGTCATTGTCCTTGCCTGAGGGCAAGTTGACTTGTGATGACTGAGAAACCCCTCGGGGAGCTTGGGCTTGTATTTGGGATCCAATAAAACCCATATCCTCTCCCATTTGTGTTTCAGTCAGTTGCACATTTAAAAGCAAGTTCTCTGCTCAGTCTTGGCACTCAGTGTTCATCCAGCCCATTTCTGGTACTCCCCAGTCTCCTGGGGTGAAGTGGGACCTAGCTTTTTCCCTCCAAGCTTTTCCTTGTGCTTTCCAATCTGCAGAAAACAGCCAGAGAAGAACAATCCAATCGTGGGCAGGCATTTTGCCAGTGGTTGGCGGAACCCAGTAAACATTGCCACGGAGCTGTCAGCACCAGCTTCTTACCCACAGACGTTCGATGTCTGTTTTCAGAGTGAGGAACGAGGTGTTCTAATTTCACCAGCGAAGCTTTGTTGGCAGTCTCTGAAACATTCCGAATCCTGCCTCTAGAGGCCGGCGCTTCACCTGGTATCAGCAGACGGGGGTGCAGGGCTGTGCTGAGGGGAGGTGTTCGCGTTGTCCTCTAATAGAGGCCACCAGCTCCATCTGCCCAGTGTGAGACAGTCACCTCAGGCCAAATCAAATTTCTTTCCCAGGGGAAGGCTACACTGCTCTTTTGTTCCCGGTTCTGTTTTATAAGTAAAAGATGTGGTTATGAAATCCATCTTCTGAGTCTCGCCGTGGGTCAGTCTCCAGGCTGCTGACCCCGCTGCTGCTGACCGCAGGGAGCTCAGGCACAGGGCGGTAAGAAGGCCTTGCGGTGATCGACTCCCCTGCTCTGTGAGCGGCCGCCTGGCCTCCTCACTCCAGCTGTAATGGCATCTGTTCCTAAGCACGATGGGGTCACAGGCAGCGGTTGAGTTAGCCCCTCGCACGCTGATACCGTGCACGTGACAGTTGACAACAGTCAGCAGAAACGCTACGGCTTGGCGTCGGATACTTTCGGCAGCTCATTACATTGGCGTTGTCCTCTCACCTCCTTCTCTTTCTCTCTCTTTCTCGGCTAGCGGGCACGTGTACTGCTGGAGAGACAGAGAGAAATTGAGAAAGAGGGAAAGTGAGAAGGAGGGAAAGTGAGAAAGCACCCCCAGAGCGAATGACACGCATAGTCCCTTCTCCATTTCTCCTTTTGGGATTTTAGGTACGCATGCACACATGCAGGCATATTTTTCCTTTTTCTTTCAAGGTTTTTGCCATAGGGCACATGCACTCACTGGAGAGGAAGAGTGAGAATTCACCCCCCACCCCCAACCCCACCCCGCCCCGGGGAGATGGCCATGTTGCAATCCCTTCTCCATTCTCCTCTCAGGATTTTGGGCATACACGCACACGTGACCAGCGTGATAGTCATACTGTGGGATCCAGGACTCGAATCCTGGTCCACTGTGGGAGGCCAGCGCCTTAACCACCACACCACCTGCTAGTTCTGATGCCGGCGTATTTTTCAAGCTGGTGGATCTGCATTGAACTGTGCAGTCAGCCATGTGGGATCTAGCCACCTTTACCACCATCACACCAGCAGCTGCCCCCGTCACTTATTATACATAAAAATACTTGTATCTTATTTAAGGGGGAATAAAGGAGGTGAAGTAATCAAAACCAAAAAAGAATTCTTAGAAATTGTCTTCTTCTTTTATTTATTTATTTATTTATTTTTTTAGAGAGAAAGATTTTTGCTGTAGGGCATATGCGCTCTCCAGAGAGACAAAAAAGACAAAAAGCAAGAAATCACCCGCCCACCCCCAGAAGATGGCCATGCTGCAACCCCTTCTCCATTCTCCTCTTAGGATTTTGGGCATGCACACACACGTGCCTGGCATAAGTTTCAAGGCTCCAGGTCTGGTACTCAAACCGGTCGTCCATGTGGGAGTCCAGCAATGTAACCATTACGCCATTTGCTGGTCCCAGGAATCGTCTTATTAATATTGCTACATTTCTCCTCTTTCCCAGTTATGTGGGATCATGCAGGCTACAGTGATTTTCTTTTTAATTCAAAAAGAAAAGCAGGCTTTTGTCTTGTTCACACTAAAGCAGTTAATCGGCTTCTGTATCCCTTTACCCGGGAGTCCCCAAGATCTATTTAAGACTTTAAGTGGGTAAAGTCGCCAGTCGTCCTTGCTGTCGTGCGGTATTTCCATCCCGTGTAAGGTGGTGTGGAAGAATTAAATGTGACTTTCTCCTGAAAGGTGTGCCTGCTGCTTCTCTGGTGACCCCTGCTGATGTCATCAAGACAAGACTGCAAGTGGCCGCCCGTGCTGGCCAGACGACGTACAGTGGTGTCATCGACTGTTTCAGGAAGATACTCCGGGAAGAAGGGCCCTCGGCATTTTGGAAAGGGACTGCAGGTGGGGGCCGTGGCCACACGGAACTGTTGTCCTGCGCTTGTCACTTAGTGGTCGTCTTTGCCTCAGTCATCCTGGTGTTAAGTCTCCCTCCCCTCTCTTTCAGCTCGAGTGTTTCGCTCCTCACCCCAGTTTGGTGTTACCTTGGTCACCTACGAACTTCTCCAGCGGTGGTTTTACATTGACTTTGGAGGACTGTAAGTGCAGCCGCCCAGCTCTTTTACCAAGAAGTCACCAAAACCAAACCAAATGCTTGTCCTACTACAAAAGTGTTTTCAGAACTCTTAGAAAAACTGATAGTAAGACTGAGACTCTTTTAAGACCAGTGCACTGAAAACAGGGCCTTAAGAAGCTGTATAGGGGTTGGCAGGTGGCATGGTGGTTAAGGCACCAGCCTCCCACATAGCTGACTGTGGTTTGAATCCCAGACTTGGTAGCTTGTTTTCTCACTTTCCCCTTCTCTTTCTCTGTTGACCAAATTAAAAAATGAAAAATCATAACAAATAAATTAAAAAAAAAAAAAGGAGCTATGGTAGGAGTGAGCCCCTCAGAATGGCGTCAATATACAGTATTAAGCAGCTACTTGGGAAAAGTTTAAGGAGGCAGCAAATTCAAATGCTATGTGAATAATTGTCTTTTTTTTTAGTATTAAAAAATACTCAGCTTGATGGAGTTATGATCCTCTCATATGGATTTTTTTTTTTTGAGAGGTTTTTGCTATAGGGTGCGTGCACTTGCTAGAAAGACAGAGGGACACAAAGTGAGAAATCACCCCCAGGGGGGATGACCATGCTGCAATCCCTTCTCCTCCATTCTCCTCTCGGGATTTTGGGCACACATGCACACGTGCCCAGCGTGAGTTTAAGTTACCAGATCCAGGAATCGAACTACGGTTGACTACATGGGAGTCCAATGACATAGCCATTATGCCATCTGCTGGTCCCAATATGGATTTTATTATATGACCTATTCACCAGAAGAAATATAAATGCATAAATGCATACTAGTAACACATTTGTGAATTTTCTTTCATTCAAATACCAAGCTCTTTTCATCTCTAATATTCCATAATTGAACAGAGCATTGTTATATAGGTAATAGCTGTCTGTAGAGCTAATATATTACAAAAAAAGAAAATATGCTCACAGAGATTTTACACCCATGGACATAATTACTGGTAAGGCATAGAGCTTCATTTTAAAGTTAAAAAAATTTAAAAATAATTTGTCATTTTAGACATTTTATTTGACTTTATTTATTTTAATTTGACTAAAGGAGGACAGAGAGAGAGAGAGAGAAAGCAAGAAAGCAAGCCACCAGATCTGGGACCTGAGCCATGGTTGGCCATGTGGGAGCCTAGCACCCTTAACCAACATGCCACCTGCTGGTCCCTATTTTTTTTTTTTTCCTTTTTTAATTTTGTTGAGAGGTTTTTGCTATAGGGCGCGTGCGCTCGCCCAACAGAGAGAGACAGAGAGACAGAAAGCAAGAAATCGCCCCCAGGGAGGATGGCCACGCGGCAATCCCTTCTCCTCCGTTCTCCTCTCGGGATCTTGGGCACGCACGCACACGCGCCCGGTGTGAGTTTTAAGCCACCAGGTCTGGGACAC
Organism: Tupaia belangeri chinensis; assembly: GCF_000334495.1. NCBI lineage: Eukaryota > Metazoa > Chordata > Mammalia > Scandentia > Tupaiidae > Tupaia > Tupaia belangeri. The sequence continues at coordinate 937,038 of NW_006159514.1, forward strand.
GAACTGCGGTCAACTACATGGGAGTCCAGCAACAAACCCATTACGGTAACTGCTGGTCCCTTTTTTCCCTTTTTTAAAAAATTTTTTGCCATAGGGTACGTGTGCTCACTAGAAACAGAGTGAAAGGGAAAGTGAGAAATCACCTCCCGGGGGGATGGTCGTGCTATAATCCCTTCTCCTCTGTTCTCTTGGGATTTCAGGCACTCATGCGCACATGCCCAGTGTGATTTTTAAGGTGCCAGGTCCAGGACTCAAACTGCGGTCGACCATGTGGGAATCCAGAGCCTTAACCACTGCACCTCCTGCCGGCCCCAAATTGAGCTTCTTTAAGCTTGGCAGGTTGCACTGGGCAGGCAAGGGGGTAGGAGGGGGAAGAAGGTTAATTGTTGAATTTGCTGCATGGGAAAGTCATTCCCAAAGAAATCAGTGATCAGTTTTTTAGAAGAAGGAAGGCCAAGTACTGTTTCTGAGTCCCATCTCATAAGCCTGCGGATCCCTTTCATATTCAAGGGCTAAGTAGGCAATTAGTCGTTGAAACAAGAAGTGGAGGGACCTATGTAAAGGACCCAAGAATCACAATTAAAATTCCATTGTAGGAATATGAAGGTTCAGACTTACCTTATGCTTTCACATTCTGTAAAAAAGGAACTAAACCTGTTTCTCTTTAAGTGCTTTTAGCAGTAACCTTTATGAATCTATTAGTTAAAAGTTCACTTTTAAAATACAAAAGAAAAATGTATACTTTTTTTGTGAGGGGAGAGATTTTTACTATAGGGCGTGTGCACTCGCCAGGGAGACAGAGAGACAGAAAACAAGAAATCACCCCCAGGTGGGATGGCCATGCTGCAGTCTCTTCTCCATTTTCCGCTCAGGATTTTGGGCACGCATGTACACGCACCTGGTGTGAGTTCCAAGTTGCTGGGTCCGGGACTTGAATTCTGGCAAACTATGTGGGAGTCCAGCAATGTAACCATTACACCATCTGCTGGTCCCCAGAAATGTATAGTTTAATGATTAATTTATATATATATATATTAGTGCAGAGAATTTTGGAAAGCAGAAATGTATGAAAGAAGAAAATCTGCCATAATCCGACTTCTCAGAGTGTTAATATTGGGTTGTCAGAAATGTCATGACACATTTTCACATAGAAAAACAGAAAAAGTACATCATAACTTTTCCGATAACCCAATATTTGTGTGATTTTTTTCTGATCTTTTTTCCATACCTATGTAGTGATGAGTATAAGCATTGAGTTGAGACCATTTTTCCTCTGAATCAAATATATGAATGTGCTGATTTGAAGGCAGCTTCCGATTGTGGCTAACACAGCATAGATGACATCGAAATGGTTGCGACAAACTTTGCAGCCCGTGAATCAGGCTGAAAACGTTTGGTTAGGAAGCCGCTCACTTCAACTTCAAGCATGCTAACCAACCATTGCCTTTTTCCTGTCCACAGCAAACCCTCTGGCTCAGAACCAACCCCGAAGTCACGCATCGCAGACCTTCCTCCTGCCAATCCTGATCACATCGGTGGATACAGACTTGCCACAGCCACTTTTGCTGGCATTGAAAACAAGTTTGGCCTTTATCTCCCCAAATTTAAGTCTCCTCCTGCTACTGTGGTTCAGCCAAAGGTGGCGGCAGCGGCAGCTCAGTGATGAGCCAACAGTTGAGTGTGGCAAAATGGTGGCCGGAGGAGAGGGGCCGCGGAGAGCAGCCTGTAATGTATCCAGTCAGCTGCATGGTGCTGACTGAGCTGAGGAAGCAAACTATTCTTTCTATATGACATATACATATATTTGTTTATAAAGTAATCATGTGCCCAGGGACAAGAACCACAGCGCAGTTTCCAGCTTTAGTCTTACGTGTTGAAATGTTTTTCTAAGCCTTGGCATGAATTAGTGTTCTAGACTCTGCTTTGCACAGCTTGCACTTCTAGTGACTGTACATATTGTACATCTTTGTACAGAGACATCTCGGCACCTCATCTTGACAGATCACATTTATAGAAATGTAACGCAGTACTGAGTGGCTTGAAATGTACAGAATGTTTTGAAAGTGTTTTATTAAGAATCACACAAGAATAAATGTATTAAAATTAAATTCATTCTCTTATTGGTGACTTAGGGGAATAAAGCATCAATATTGGATGTATTTAATTCCTAATTTGTTTTCCATTCTGGAATAAAGAGGTATTTGCTGATAAAAGGCATAACGAGACCTAGCCCTGGCACCGCTGAGTATGAGTGACTTTGGAAAGACGCCTGCCTGGGTGCTGGAGGGCCAGCCTAATGGCTCGCGTGTGCCGATGTGTTTCCATTTGTATTTAACGTGTGTGTAGATCCTTCTCTGGTCATCAATCAAAAAGCATCTCCTAGACCGCTCCTCTCCTGTCAGTGTGCATATGGAACAGGGATATCTCCAGCGTTGTTGGCTTAGTTTTGCTTTCCTTGACACAGCAAGCAGAGGCTAAGCTTCCAAACTAATAAAAGATACTTTGGCAATTTCCCTTCATTACAGATATGATTCCAATCCACAATAAAATGCACACCAAAATGTATGTATGTAGTTGGATTTTCCTTCATAAATATACTGATAGTAATTTGGGTTCTGATTCAATTGTGGATCATGATCAGGTTTGCTTTCTCTCCCACCTTTCTAGGAAATAGACAACTTGGTTTGGAAAAGGGATAGGGTGGAGTGTGGGGAGAGAGAACGAGGAAAAACAGCACCGCAGGGCGATTGGGGGATCTGCGTTCTTACTTAGGAATTCACACACAAACTGCGTATTCCAAAAGTCACTCACCAAGGGTGTGTTACTAATGTAGATCTAAACGTGCACCTTGACAGTCACATCTACCCTTGTGATAGATGTGATTTGATGTGTAGCATCAGAATTAATTTACTTTAGCAAAGTGCTTTGGGGAAACATTATTGCTCTTCCAATGAGCCGGGATATGAGAATGTATGCAAACACTTTCAAAGGGCAAGCTGGGTATGGACAAAGTCACTTAGGATCCTACCCAGCGCTCGTCAGGGGATGGCTGACGGTCCACAGCCACGACTACAGGTCTCTCAAGGCCTTCCAGGAACAAACGAATTAGATTTGAGAGCAAGTTATTTCCGAGTACAGGAGCTGGGTCTCGTTAGAATGGAACAAATAACAATACAGTTGTTTTGCTATTCCCACTTGTTAGACATAGACACGTGGTCTGTGGGTACGTGATTACCAAAGACTCAGAATTTATGTATATCTCTTGTAAGGTGTGAAAGTGCCCATTTACCTCCCCCACCACTTCCTGCCCTAGGTTCGAGTACACGGCTAACAGGTTAGAGTTCAAACTGTAGTCTGGTTTTCATACATCTATTTAAATATATGTACACATTTCTATTTTAAAAACAGGACTGTGTTATATATGTGTTATTCCATGATCTGCTTTTGTTTACTGAATATATCTTTGACATCTTTCCATGTCAGTTCATAAAGATTTATTTTTAATGGCTCTCTATATAGTATTTCATTGTATGGATTTTGATACTTTTCATAAATATCCCCTTATTGACATTATACTCATTTTCCCCCATTATTGCAAATGCTGTAGTGAATGGTACACATCTTTTTATGTATATTATGAGTGCATGTGCTAGTATTTCATAGATATTTAGAATTAGAATGAAAATTCATTAGATATTGGGTTGTTGAAAAAGTCATGACATATTTTTTTATGCAAAAATGTGTCATGACTGGGACCAGCACATAGCATAATGGTTATGTCTCTGGACTCTCATATAGTTGACTGTGGTTCAAGTCCTAGACTTGGCAGCTTAAACTCATGCTGGGCATATGGGCATGCATGCCCAAAATCCTGAGAGGAGAATGGAATAGAAAGGATTGCGGCATAACCATCCCCCTGGGGGATGATTTCTTGCTCTCTGTCTCTCTGAGGAGTTCATGCACCCTATAGCAAAAATCTAATACACACAAAAAAGTGTCATGACTTTTCTGGTGACCCAACTATAAGTTGTACATTTTTATACTTATTTCCATATTCTTCAAAAAGACTTTATTAATATACATTTCTACTGCTAGCATTTAAGAATACCTATTTCTTTACAAACTCAATAAAAATGGATATTATCAGTTTTTTATATTTTAAGTTAATCATGATAGGTGATCACTGTTGGATTTTTGGTTGGTTGGTTGTCTTTGGTTTTTACGGTAGGGTGCATTCTCTTGTCAGAGATAGTCAGAGAGAGATGTAGAGAGAAATCCTCTAGGGGGATGACCACATTGCAGCCCTTTCTTCTCCATTCTCCTCTCGGGATCCTGGGCATTCACACACACATGCACCTGTTCTGATTCTCAAGCCACTGGGTCCAGGACCTGAACCATGGAGTTGGCCAGCGCATCGACCACGCCACCTGCTGCCCTGAACACTGTTCAGTGCTCATTTTCCTGATGACTAGTGAGGTAGAATGTCTTATTTACTGCTGATTTGTATATTTTCTTATTGTGGAATATATGGAAAGTGCATAAAACATATGAGAGAGCTTCAAACAACTGGTAAAATATATGTATTACGAAAAAACTTGACAGTTTTTTTTTTTGTTTGTTTGTTTTTTGCAGCAAGATAAACTTGCACTTTTGTTTTTCCAGTTTGCTATCAGGTATTATGTGCTCACCAGAGAGAGGCAGAGAGAGATAGAAGGGACTTGAGAAAGCATCTCCCGGGGCATAGCCAAGTTGATATTCCTTTTCCTTCCTTCTCCTCTTGGGATTTTTGGCACACATGTACTCACGCTCAGTGCGTTTTTCAAGCCACCAGGTCCAGGAGTTACAAACACACAGTAGGCCATGTGGGATCCAGCCACATTAACCACCAAACCATTGGCTGGCCCCTAAACTTCAATACTGTTTTCCATTTTTTTTTCTGTTGGGCCTGTACGCTTGCTGGAAAAGAGAGAGAGCAAAAGAGGGAGAAAGGGGAAGTGAGAAAACACTACACAAGGGATGACTACTCCACAGTCCTTCAATCCTTTCTCCTCTTCTTCCCGGATTTTGGGCACACATGCTCACAGCATGTTTCCCAAGCTGCTGGGTCCAGGACTTGAACTGTGTGGTCAGCTATATGGGATCCAGCTATCTTAACCACTGTGTGACCTGCCTGGCCCTTTCACAAATTATCTGAAGTCTACTCATTTATGTGGAAAGATTGAATTAAAGTACAAGTTCATTTTGCTGCAAAAAGTTTTTGAAATTCATGACTAGCAGATGGTGTAGTGGTTCCATGACTGGACTCCCACATGGCCGACTATGTTTCAGGTCCCAGACCAGCAGCTTAAACTCACGCCAGGTGCATGTGCATGCGTGCCTGAAATCCTGAGAGGAGAATGGAGAAGAAGATATTGTGGCATGGCCATCTCTCCTGGGTGGTGATATCTTGCGTTCTGTCTGGTGAATGCAGATGTCTTATCCCAAAACCAAAACAAAACAATACAAAAAAACGCCAGAAAACAAAACAAAACTCTCTCAAAAAAATTAGTTTTGGGAGGCCAGCAGGTGGCATAGTAGTTAAGGACCCTGGACTCCCACATGGCTGACCATGGTTTGAGTCCCGGACCTGGCAGCTTGCTTTCTCACTTTAAAATAAATAAGAATTTTTTAAAATTATTTTTTGAAATCCATTTAAATTTTTTTCATATTCATTTTCCACAAACTTTTTGAAGACACTTCATACGCATGTGTGTATACATACACATACATATATTTTAAACAAAACACCCATGTGTGCCCCAGTTCAAGAAACTGAATATTCCTGACTTCTCAGAAGTACCTCATATACTCATTCCCCAAAATACAGATTTTTTTCCTTTCATACGTTTCAGTTTTCCAACTTTTCAACCCCCCTTTCTCCACCTTAACATCCCTACTTTTTATAGTTTTACCACCCATATGTACAATCCCTAAGCACCGTTTACTCTGTTTTTGATGTATGAGTAAGTCAGTCACTTTGGAGACCTGCCTGTTTCTTTTGGTAAACATCGCGAGAGTTATCCATACCACTGCATGTCGCTGTGGTTCTCATTGCATGGAGGTACTACTGTTTATTTTTCATTTTACTCTTGATGGACAATTGGGTGTTTTCCCGGTTAGGGATATTACAAACAGTGCTGCTATGAATGTTTTGAACGTGTCTTCTGGACAATTCTTCTTTAAGGGGATATATGAGGAAGAGTGACACTACGGAGTCACAGGGTTTGTTACATTAAACTTTACTAGATAATGCCAGATGATTTTCCAAAGATTGATATACTGAGTTACCGTCCCTCAGGGTGTATTGATTTTTTAATTTTTCGCACTCCAGGAGGTGTGTAATGGTACCTCAGTGTGTGTGTGTTTAATTGGCTCTAAGGTGTGTGTGCTTGTTAGAGAGCGAGAGAATGAGAAAGCACCTCCCAGGGCATATGGCTATACTGAAATCCCTTCTCCATTCTGCTTTTGCAATTTTGAGTACACGTGCACACATGCCCCGTTTTATTTTGAAGCCCACAGGACTCAAACCGCACAGTTCACCATGTGGGATACCGTCACCCCAACCACTGGCTGGCTCACTCATTGTGGGTTTAATTAGTATTTTCTTTTTCTTTCTTTCTTTCTTTCTTTCTTTCTTTCTTTCTTTCTTTCTTTCTTTCTTTCTTTCTTTCTTTCTTTCTTGGTTATAGGGTACATGTGCTTGCCAGAAAGACAGAGAGACAGAAAGTGAGAAATCATCCCCCGCCCCCCCCAGGGGGGATGGCCATGCCGCAATCCCTTCTCTTCCATTCTCCTCTCGGGATCTTGGGCACGCACGCACGCACACGTGCCCAAGTGAGTTTAAGCCACCAGGTCCGGGACTCGAACTATGGTTGGCTACGTGGGAGTCCAGCAATTATGCCAACAGCTGGTCCCAGCATTTTCCTTATATCAAATAAGGCTGAATACCTTTTATGATTTATTGTCCATGTGGATTTCATCTTTGATGAATAAAGTATGTATTAAAGTCTTTTGCCCTTTTATTCTTGTTAAATTGGGAAGAAATTCTTTATATTGGATTATTGGGAAAGTCAGGACATATTTTTCTGTGCAGAAATGTGCCATGACTTTCCCGGCAACTCGGTACATCCTGAATACTGCTCCTTTATGTTGTTTGTGTCGAAAAGCCTTTCCCTGCTTTGTGGCTTGTCTTTTCACAATGTTTTTGATATATTAACATTTTCATTTTTTTTAGAGAATTATTGATTCAATTTTATTTGTCATTATTGTCTTTTCTTTTTTTTTAATTTGCTACAGGACACATGTGTTCACCAGAGGGGAAGAGAGAGAGAGAGAGAGAGAGAGAGAGAGAGAGAGAGAGAAAGCCAGCCACCAGGTCTGGCCATATGGGAGTCCAGCGCCCCCAACTACCACACCAGCTTCTGGCCCCAACATTTTAATTTTAATGTATGCAAATATATCAATATTTTCCCTTTATGGTTAGCTTATTTTGGATTCCATATTTTTAAAAATTTTCTAGATTGAAAATATAAGCCATGTTTTCTTGTACCTGTTTATAGGTCTCATCCAACTTGGAACCGTCTTTGGCATGTAAGGTAAATTTTTTCTTGTTTATACAGCAACTCTGTCACGCCGGCAGACCTTCCTTTACCTATTAGTTTAAAATGTTTTTTCTTTTGTCTGTTAATGTCAGTATATGTAAGAATCTGTTTCTGGGCTCTTTATTTGTTATGTCTTCTCCTGTGCCATCAGACACTCTCTTCATTACTCTGTCTTGTTTTTTTTTTTTTTAATTTATATTTTATGTACAGTACAGCAAGACGAGCTTGTGACTCTTCTTGGTTCTTTGCTCTTTTTATACATTTTAGAAACAGCTTATCAAGTTCCTAAAAAATAAACTAACCACATACATTAAGATTTTGTTTGGAGTTGCATTTAATCTATAAGCCATTTTAGGACAATCGTAGTGGGCTTGCTATCGATGATTATGATGTATCTTCATATATATTTATTGATTTATTCTCTACCATCCACTCTCCTCCCTTACAGTCTCTGGTATCTACAATTGTGCTCTCTACTGTCATATCTTTGGCTCTTCCAATCGCTGCCATAGAGTGCAGGAATTTAGTACACATTGAGTAGGGGCATACAGTGTGTATCTTGAAGTCTGGCTCATTTCGCTCATTGTTAAGTCTTTTATACAACAACAATGAACAGACCAAGACGGAATCAAAGAAGGTGGTCCCATTTACAATAGCCACAAAACGAATAAGATACCTATGAATAAACCTAACTGAAGAGATAAAAGACTTCTACATGAAAAACTGATAAAAGAAATTATGATACAAAAAAATGGAAAGAGGGGCTGGCAGGTGGTGTGTTGGTTAAGGTGCTGGACACCCACATGACTAACTACGGTTCAAGTCCTTGACTCGCCTTCTCATTCTCCCTTTCTCTCTCTCTCTCTGGCCAAATTAAAGAATAGCAATAAATAAAATTAAATAAATCTTTTTAAAAAATGGAAAGACAGCCCATGTTCTTGGATTGGAAAAATCAATATAATCAAGTGTCAGTTCTACTCAAATTAATTGACATACTCAGTGTGATTCCAACCCAACTTGCTGGTGACATTCCCCATAGATATAGAAAAGGCAATTATAAAAATTTGTCTGGAATCACAAAAGATCCCATATTGCCAGGGCAATACTGTGCGAAAGAATAAAATGGGAGGCATCTAACTATCTGACTTCTAGATATATTACAAAGTGGTGATAATCAAAACAGTATGGTACTGGCATAAAAATAGACACATAGATCCATTTTTTAAAAAAAGTCTTAAAAAATTTTTATCATCACCAAAGAAGTCTTGTGTATATATATATATTTTTTTTTTTTTTGAGAAGTTTTCACTATAGGGTGCGTGCGCTCGCCAGACAGAGAGAGGCATAGAGACAGAAAGCGAGAAATCACCCCCCAGAGGGGATGGTCACGCCGCAATCCCTTCTCCTCCCTTCTCCTCTCGGGATCTTGGGCACACACGCACACGCACCCGGCATGAGTTTTAAGCCACCAGGTCCGGGACGTGAACCGCGGTTGACTACGTGGGAGTCCAGCGACATAGCCATTACGCTAACTGCTGGTTCCCCATATTTTGTTATATGTATCCCTAAGTATGTCATATTTATGGATGCTGTATAAATTGTACCTTTAAAAAATGTCCTGTCTAACATGCAGTAATATGACTAAGTTTTCCTGCAGATGGAGTAAAGGTTACGTCGCTAGACTCCCATGTAGTTGACTGTGGTTGGAGTCTCAGACCTGGCAGCTTAAATGCATGCTGGGCACATCATGTGCGTGTGTGCCCAAGGTCCTGAGAGGAAAATGGAGAAGGGATTGTGGCATGGCCATCCCCCACCCCACCCCGCCCCAGGGGCTGATTTCTCACTTTCTGCCTCTCTGTCTCTTTGTCTTTCTGGCAAGTGCACATGCCCTATAGCGAAAACCTCTCAAAAACAAAAAAAAAATTCAAGCCTGCAGTAAAGTTTAGGGGCTTTATTTATTATTATTATTTTTAATTTGACTAGATAGGTACAGAGAGAGAGAGACACATACACACACACACACACACACAGATGGAAAATGAGAAAGCAAACCACCATTTGAACTGTGGTCGGCCATGTGTGGGAGTCCAGCGCCCTTAACCACCATGCCACCTGCCGACTCTTAACTTTTTATTTTTAAAAAGTTTTTATTTTTTGCTATAAAGCACATGTATTCATTAGAGAGAGACAGAGAAAAGACAGTGAAAGTAAGAAATCATCCCTGGGAGGAAATGACTATTCTGCAACTCCTTCTCCTCCATTCTCCTCTTGGAATTTTGCGCAGGAACACACACATGCCCAGAGTGTTTTTCAAGTCTCCGGGTCCAGACCACAAACTGTGCAGTCAGATACATGAGATACAGCCACCTTAACTACCATGCCTCCAGCTGGCCCAAGTTTACTTTTTTTTAAAAAAAAAAGAATTATGGGAACCAGTAGTTAGTGTAATGGCTATGTCGCTGGACTCCCACGTAGTCGACCGCAGTTCGCGTCCTGGACCCGGAGGCTTAAAACTCATGCCGGGCGTGTGTGCGTGCGTGCCCAAGCTCCCAAGAGGAGAATGGAGGAGAAGGGATTGTGGCGTGGCCATCCCCCCTGGGGGGTGATTTCTCGCTTTCTGTCTCTCGGTCTGTCTCTGTCTGGCGAGCGCCCGCGCCCTATAGCAAAAAAAAACCTCTCAAAAAACAAAAAAGAATTATTTAATTTTCTTTATTATTATTATGTTTTTAATTTGACCAGAGAGAGACAGAGAGAGAAGGAAAGTAAGAAAGCAAGCCATCAGGTCTGGGACTCGAACCACAGTCGGCCCTGTGGGAGTCCAATGCTTTAACCCCCCAAGTTCACTTTTTAATAGCTTTACTGAGGCATTCCTTACAGAGGTATGTATCTATCATCACAATAAATTTCAGAACATACCCATTATCCTCCCAAATGTGAAATGTATCACCTTCTATCCCATGGGTAGTGGCCGAGTTTTACTTCCTCCACACCAGCACTTCACTACTGTCTTATTACAGCTATTTACAAGGTCTGAGCGGTACCTCATCAAGGTTTTAAATTACATTTCTCTAATGACTAATGATGTTGAACATCTTTTCATGTACTTATGTACTTATACACATCTGTTTTTTCAAATCTTTCTCCTTTTTTAATTGGAGTTTGTCTTACTGAGTTATAGGAGGTCTTCATACATTCTGGATGAGTCATATAGCAAATTTACAACTAGCTTCTTCCCATCTGTTTTCTTCTGTCTTTTTGAAGTGCAAAAGTTTTAAATTTCATTAAATTTAATATATCATTGTTTTTCTTTGACGGATTATGATTTTGGTGTCATCTAACAATGTTCTATTTAAACTAAGGTCATGAAGATTGTCTTGTACTGTTTTTTTTGAATTTTTTCATATTTTAGCTCTCATGTTTAGGTCTATGATCCACTTCAAGGTTATTTGTTCTTTTAAAATCTTTGCCAGAGGGCACATGTGCTCACCAGAGAGAGAGACAGAGAGAGGGAAAGTGAGAAAACACCCCACGTGAGGGATTGTCATGTTTCAACCCCTTCTGCATTTACCCCTCACTCCAGGATCTCGGGCACACACACAAATGTGCCTGACGTGTCTTTCGGGCTGCGTGTCTGAGACTTGAACTGTGCAGTAACCATGTGGGGGATCCAGCCGCCTTAACTACCATGCCACTGGCTCTGCCTGAGGTAATTTCTGTACATTGTATGTAGGTCTAAATTCATCTTTTTCATGTAGACATCCATTGTGTCCCATCACCAGTTTTCTTGAAAAGACCACCCTTTCCTATATTTTATTTTATTTTTTTGAGAGGTTTTTGCTACAGGGCACGTGTGCTCTCCAGACAGAGAGAGACAGGGAGATAGAAAGTGAGAAATCACCCCCCAGGGGGCATGGCCACGCCGCAATCCCTTCTCCTCCATTCTCCTCTCGGGATCTTGGGCACGCACGCACACGCGCCCAGCGTGAGTTTAAGCCACTGGTCCAGGACTTGAACCATGGTTGACTACATGGGAGTCCAGCGACATAACCTTTACACTAACTGCTGGTCCCAACCACCCTTTCCTTAATGAATTGCCTTGGTGCCTTTATCAAAACAGGATGGACCATGCGCTAAGGGTTTACTTCTAGACTCCTGGCTGTGTAGCGTTTATCTGTGTCGCTGTGCTGATGTCAGTGCCACACTCTCTTGATTCCTGTAGCTTCCTTAGGTTTAAAGAGGGAAGAATAAACTTTTCAAAACTCTTTTGGTTATTTTAGATATTTTGCATATCCATATACATTTTAGGATTAGTGTGTCAATTTCTTTTTTTAGACAAAGCTAGCTCGTGTTTTCATAGAGTTTTGGGTTGAATCCATAGATCCATCTGGGGAGAACTGCCATCTTAATTTTGAGTCTTCCAATTCCCAAACTTAGAGTCTCTCTCTACTTAGATCTTTAAAAACTTCAACCACGTTTATAGTTTCCGCATGCAGATCTTGTACTTTGCTCACTTTATTTCTAAGTACTTTTCTTTGGTTATGCTAGTTATATGAATGGAATTGTCTTAACTTCATTTTCAGACTGTTCATTGTTAGCATATAGAGATACAACCGATTTTTGTATATTGATCTTGTTCCCTATAACTTTGCTAAATTCGCTGGGTTTTGTTTTGTTTTTAATCTGTACTAAAGTGTGCATACGCTCACCAGGGAGACAGAAAGGGAGAAGAGAAAGCAGCCTCCATGGGGAATGGTCACGCCGCAGTTTCTGTCCTCCACCTCTCCCTCTGGGGCTTTTGCACATGCACACACAGTGCCCAGTGTGTTTCTCAAGCCACCAGGTTCAGGAATCGAACTGTGGCACTGGTATGTGGGCTCTTGCTGCTTTAGCCACCAGACTACAGAGCTAGTCCAAGTTTTGTTTTCTGTTTCCTTTTTTGTCGTTATTGCTTTCTTCCAACTTTATTGCCTTTTTTGGTATAAAATATTTATTTTGTAATGTACCATTTGATTTTCTCCAAAAGTCATTTTTTATTCATCTTTTCTTTCAATTTGCAATTTTTTGGACTTACCTTCTTAGTGGTTGCTCTAGGGGTTCTAATATATATCTTATTTTATCAAAATCGACCTCTGATTAATTCCAGTAAAATATAAAAACTTTGCTCTATGAGCCAGCAGGTAGTGTGGTGGTTAAGGCACTGGCTTCCCACATGGCTGACCACAGTTTGAATCCTGGACCTGACAGGTTAAAAATCACAACATCCGAATACATGCAATTTCTGACAAAAAAAAAATTAAATAGTACCGAAAGAAGTCACAAATACGGGACCAGCAGATAGTGTAATGGCTATGTCACTGGACTCCTGTGTAGTTGACCATGGTTCGAGTCCCGGACCCGGTGAGACTTAAACTCACACCTGGTGCATGTGCATGGATGCCCAAGATCCTGAGAGGAGAATGGAGGAGAAGGGATTGCGGCGTGGCCATCCCCCCTGGGGGTGATTTCTTGCTTTCTATATCTCTGTCTTTGTCTTTCTGACGAGTGCACACATCTAATAGCAAAAAAACAAACAAAAAAAAAAACAGAAAAAAAGAAATTACGTGCATTTGCCTGAGAGAGACAGAGAGAGACGGTGAAAAGGTAAGTGGGAAATCCCTCCCCGGGGTATGGTCATGCCGCAGTCTGTTCTCCTGCATTCTCCTCCTAGGATTTTGGGCACACCCACACCCACACCAGGGGTGCTTTTCAAGCCTCCGGGTCCAGGACCTGAACCATGGTTGGCCATGTGGGAGTCCAGCACCTTTACGACACCACCTGATCGGCTCTTCTGTATTTTAATGATTTTTTTCCAGGCTGAGGAGTGGTTTTTTTTTTTTTTTTTTTTACAAAGAGACAGCCTTTTGCCATTCTTTTTCTAGCTTCCTCGGATATTTACCTATTTTTTTTTTTAAAGAAGAAAGCTGGAAATTTTTCATTATGATTTCCTCTAAGAATTCTATTCACCCTGTGCTGGAACTGCTGGAAACTAACAATGTAACTACTGATATACATTAAAGTCTAACATGTAATTTTGTGATTTCCTTGTTCTGTCCCTTTCTCACTCTTTTTAAAATTACCAAAGGGTGTGTGTACTTGCCAGAAGGAGAAAGCGCCCCTTATTGGGGCGTAATCACACAGCAGTTATTTTTCCTCTATTTCTCCGTCTCGTCAGGATTTCGAGCATGCATGCACACACACCTGGCATGTTTTCAAGCTGTCAGGGCTGGGACTTGAACTGTGACCTGTCTATCAGATTGGTCTCCTAGTGCACAGTGCTTACCCACTGCACTACAGGGCTGGCTCTAGTCTATCTTTTGCACATTTACTTTTAGTCTTTTCTTGGGTATTCGAGATCAATTGTTTTCGTTTAAGTTTTATTCTTTTCCCACATTTTATCACCTTAATTTTAGGGGTAGGGTCTCATTAAGTTGCTCAGGTCGGTCTCAAACTTATGACCCTTGTGCCTCAGTCTCCAAGTAGTGGGGATTACCAGTGTGCACCACCACGAGGGCCAGCTGTGTTTATTTTTTTATTTATTCATGATAGAGCATGTGTGTGCATGAGAGAGAGAGAGAAGACACCCTCCACATAGTCTGGGCACGCTACAATCCTCTTCTTCCAGTCCTCCAGCCCACTGACTTGTGCGGCCCAGTACATTTCAGGCTGGCCAGGGATTTAAACTGTGGTCACCATGTGGAATCCAGCTCCTCTTGGACCGTGCATTATTGCTGTGCCTTGGAGCTGGCTCTTCCCAGTGTTTCAGTGTGAGGTTTATATTCTTTGTTTCACCTTGTTTCAGTGAGTCCATAATATGCATACTTGAAATTAAACTGGAATGACTTTTACCCTATTTCTGTTAATACAGGATCTTGATATTAGCCCTCAGTATGAAAGTTGCTTAAGCACTCAGCTTACTTCTTCGGGTTCTGCCTTTTCCTTAGGTTGTTGACTCGTAGTTTCTTACTGTTATTATCAGCTCTTCAATGCTTTGAAGACTTATAAAAATTCATCATCTTTGGTTTCCAGCACTGATACAAACAACCTAGCCTTACATATTCTTTTTTTGGGGGGGCGGGGGAGGTTTTCACTATAGGGCGCATGTGCTCGCCAGACAGACAGAGAGAGACAGAGAGAAAGCGAGAAATCACCCACCAGGGGGAATGGTCACGCCGCAATCCCTTCTCCTCCATTCTCCTCTTGGGATCTTGGGCACGCACGCACATGCGCCCGGCGTGAGTTCTAAGCCACCGGGTCTGGGACGCAAACCGCGGTCGACTACATGGGAGTCCAGCAACATAGCCATTACGCTAACTGCTGGTTCCCAGCCTTACATATTCTTAAGAATGAAGTTTATGTATGTTTTCTGTGAATTGCTCATTTTTCATTTAACTAGTGTGGTTTAAATATTTTTTAAAGTTTATTTTTAGATAGAGAGAGCAACCTTGACAAATCCTCATGCCATGGTCATCCTCCTCCCCATACCTACAGCCAGCCAGGATCTGGGCATTCAGGTAGGCCTGGTTCATGAACTGGACTCCACCATGACTTCCACCATCACACAGCAGTGCCTCAGCTGCCTGCACCCACTATGGCCAGGCCTGGAATTTTTCCTTTATTGATTTCTAAACACTCTTTGTATGATCTGGACATTAGCCCTTTGTAGTATTTCTCCCAGTCCTTTTCTGTGAATTAATTAATTTGTTTTTTATTTTGATTGAATAGAGGAGGAGGAGGAGGAGGAAAATGTCTTTTTTTTTTTTTTTTTAATAAGCAACTTTGTTCTAAAGCAGTTTGAAGTTCACAGCAAAAGTGAGCAGAAAGTACAGAGATTCCCATATACCACTCCTCTCCCATGCCCACGCGTGCATGGCCTCCGCCACCAGCACATCCTCACCACACTGGAGCACCTGACCTAACGGGCGAAAATGTCTTTTTTTTTTTTTTTAATAAGCAACTTTGTTCTAAAGCAGTTTGAAGTTCACAGCAAAAGTGAGCAGAAAGTACAGAGATTCCCATATACCACTCCTCTCCCATGCCCACGCGTGCATGGCCTCCGCCACCAGCACATCCTCACCACACTGGAGCACCTGACCTAACGGGCGGGCCTTCCCCACACATCATGAGCACCCAGAGTCCATAGTTCACATCAAGGTTCACTCTTGGTGTTGTGCATTCTAAGTTTTGACAAAGGCATAACGGCATGTATCTGGCACTGTAAAGAACTTTCACTGCCCTATAACTTGCCTGCACTCTGCCTACTCATCCCTGTATCCCCCGATTCCCGACAGCCACTGATCAGTACTGTCTCTGCAGTTTTACATCTTTCAGAATGTCATGAAGTTGGAGTTATACGTGTCGAGTTTTCCGATCGGCTTCTATCACTTACTAATTCCCTTTAAGGTTTCTTTTGTGTCTTGTATGGTGGACAGCTCATTTCTCTTAGTGTGAGTCGTATCTCCATGCACCAAAATGTACTTAAACCCTCACTCACCAAAGCCTCTCTGATTTGTTTCCGAGATTTGATGGTTATAAGCAAAGCTGCTGTAAACATCTGTGTGCAGGTTTCATGTAGACATGTGTCCACTCATATGGGAAAATACCAAGGAGGGCAATAGCTGGGTGCGGTGGTGAGAATATTTTTGTGAAAACTGCCAGCTGCCAACCTGCCTTCTAAAATGACTGTACCATTTTACATTTCTACCAGCACTGAATGAGAGCTCCTGTTGTTCTATCCTTGTCAGCATTTTGTGTTATCTGTGTTTTGGATTTAGCCATTCTAATAGGCATGTACAGGTATCTTAATTTGCAGTTCCTTAATAACATACAGTGTTGAGCATCTTTGCATATGCTTACTTGCCATCTTCTTTAGTGGAGTATCTGGAACTTTTGCCCATTTACAATTTTAAAAATTTATTATATATATTTTTACTTTTTAAAAAAGAATGATTTTATTTAACTTTATTTATTTACTTACTTTAATTTGACCAGAGGGGGACAGAGAGAGAGAGAGAGAAAATGAGAAAGCAAGCTGCCAGGTCCAGGACTCAAACCACAGTCAGCCATGTGGGAGTTCAGTGCCCTTAACCACCACACCAACTGCCGGCCCCTTGCCCATTTTTTAACTGGGTTGTCTATTTTCTTATTGTTGAGCAATCCGTTCTCCTCTAGTTGCCTCTTGGGACTTTGGGCATGCGTGCACACACAAGCCTGGCCTGATTTCCAGGCCATGAGGACCTGGACTCGAACTGCATAGCCAGCCGTGTAGAATCAAGCGCCTTAACCTCCACGCCACCTGCTGGCCTGCAGTGCACAGAGTTTGATATGTTGTACTTTCATTTATTTCAAAATATTTTCTCTTCAAATTTCATCTTTGACCCTTGTGTTATTTAGAAATGCATTGTTTAATCTCTAAATATTTTGATATTTCCAGCTAGCTGTTAGTGGTTTTTTAGTTTAATTCCATTTTAGCTTGAAAGCATTGTATGATTTCTCTTTTCTTTTAATTTAAGTGTATTTTATGGCCCAGAATGTGGTGTAGATTTCTAAATGTTCCGTGTAAGTTTGAGGAGAATGTGTATTCTGTTGATGGACGAAGTCGTCTGTAAATGCCCGTTAGATCCAGCTGCTCGATGGTGCTGTTGAGCCCAGCTATATCCTTACTGCCTGCTGGATCTGCTTGTGACTGAGGGGTTTGAGATCTCCAGCCACAGTAGTGGAATCATCTGTTTCTCGAAGTTCTGTCAGTTTTGCTTCCTATATTTTGATGTTCTGTTAAGAACATATACCTTAAGGATTGTTTTGTCCTCTTGGAGAATTGACTCCTCCTTTGACTCTACTCTGACAACCTCTCAATTTTTTTGCTAGAGTGTGTGTGTACTCAAGAGAGGAAGAGGAGAGCACCCCTCCCCCAGGGGAATGGTCATGCCGCGATCCCTTTCCCTCCATCTCGCTCTCTCTTTTTGGGATTTTGGGCATGCACACACAGGTACCCAGCAGTTTTCAAGCTGCCGGCTTGGGAACTTGAACCACGGGTTTGGCAATGTAAGGTCAGGCTGCTTTGACCACCAGGCCACACAGTGAGCCCAATCGCTGTCTTTTTTGGGTTATTGGGAAAGTCATGATGCATTTTTGCATAGAAAAATATATCATGACTTTCTTGATGACCTAATAATCAGTGTATTTAGATGATTTATGTTTGAGGTGATTACTGATAGAGTTGAATTAATATCTACTATATTGGCTACTGTTTTCTTATATTTGCTGCCATGTACTTTGTTCCTTTTTGAAATTTTAGTTTAATTTTTTTCTTTTTTGCTATAGGACACATTCACTTGCCAGAGAAACAGAGATGGGGGAGAGGAAGTAAAAAGGCATCCGTCCCCTAGGGGAGTAACCATGCCATAATCCCTTCTCCATTCTCATCTCAGGATTTTTGGCATGTAAGCATGCACACCCAGCATTTTTTAAGCCACCAGGTCCAGGATCTGAACCCTGTCGTGTGTGGGATCCAGCCACTTTAACCATTATGCCACTGGCTGGCTCCTTTGTTCCCACTTTTGTCTTTCATACTTTTTCTGTCTTTGTGGGTTTTTTAAGATAATTTTTTGCTATAGGGTTCATGTACTCACCAGAGAGACAGACAGAGAGAAAGAAAGTCAGAAATCACCTTCCCCACAGGGGGATGGCCACGCTGCAATCCCTTCTCCCTTCTCCTCTCAGGATTTTGGGCACACATACGCACACACCTTGTGTGAGTTTTAAGCTGCTGGGTCCAGGACTCAAACTGCGGTCAACTCCGTGGGGGTCCAGCAACATAACCATTGTGTATCTGCTGGTCCCTGTCTTCATAAGTTTAGCTGCACCTTTTTCAATTTTTCCCTCCTTTTTAGACTATACATTATACTTTTAAAAAACATTTTCAGTGATTACTTTAGATTCACAACATACACATGAATAATTCCAAGTCCACCTTTTTTTTTTTTTAAGAGAGATTTTTGCTATAGGGTGTATACACTCACAGGAGAGACAGAGAGAGACAGGGAGATAGAAAGTGATAAATCACCCCTAAGAGGGGATGGCCACGTCTCAATCCCTTCTTTTCCATTCTCCTCTCAGGATTTTAGACTGGCACACACATGGACCTGGCATGAGTTTTAAGTCGCTGGCTCTGGGACTTGAACCTCAGTTGACTATATAGGAAGGAGTCCAGCAATGTAACCATTACGCCATCTGCTGGTCCCAATCCCAAGTCCACTTTTAAATGACACCATACTGCTTTGCAGGTCGTGCAAGTACCTCATAACAGAAGTTTGCTAACTCCTGTTGCCCATCCCTGCCCGTTGCTATTGTTGATTCCCCTACATAGAAGCGCGCATGCGGAGTACGTCCTTGCTACTAAACAAGCTGCTATGTCAGGTCAGCTAAGGGTCAGAAGATAGGAGTGCTTATTACCCTCATCCGTTATCTCTGTGGTTTGTTTGTTTTTAATGTGGATCAGACTTTCTGATCAATATAATTTTCCTTGTCTCTGAAGATTTTCTTTTAAATTTCTTGCAATTCAGGTCTACTGGCAACAAATCTCAACGTTTTGTTAATCTGAGTATTTCTCTTTCAGTTTTGAAGCACAATTTTGCAGAGTACAGAATTCCAGGTTGGTGGTTTTACTCTCTCAGTTCTTGAAATATTTCATTCCTCGTCTTCTTGCTCGTGTGGTTTTATAGTTCTGTTCTTCCACGGGTACAATCCTCCTACTCCCCCCACCCTGGCCACTTTCAAGATTTCTTTCTTTATTTTCAATTTTCTGAAGTTTGAATATGTTGAACCTAGGTGTAGTCTTTTTAGCATTTACTTTACTTGTTGTTGCTGAGCTTCCTGGGTCTGTGGTTGGGTGTCTGACATTAAGTTAGGGAAAACTCTCAGTTCATTCTTGCTGCAAATATTGGTTTTGTTCCTTTTCCATTCTTCACCTATGACATTTTCTTCATGTGTATATTACACCTTTTGCAGATGTATTATTGGATTTTCTTTCTTTTCCCGGTCTTTTTCCTCTTGGCTTTTCTATTTGGAAGTTTCTACTGTCATATCCTCATACTTAGAGATTCTTTTCTCAGCTGTGCCTCGTCTAGTAATGAGCTCATCAAAGGCATTCTTTGTTAGTATTTTTGATAGTTAACATGTTTTATTCTTAGACTTTTCATCTCTCTGCTTACATTATCCATCTGTTCTTGCATGTTTTCCGTTTTTTCTATTAATGCCCTTAGTATATTAATCACAGTTCTCAAAATTCCTGGTCTGATAATCTCAACATTCTTGCATATCTGCTTCTGCATAATTGTTAAAAAACCCTGCATTTTTGGCCTTTTGGTATGTCTTGTAACTTTCAGTCAAAAGGTAGACGTGAGGTACTAGGTGAAAGAGCTGTGGTTAATAGGCCTTTCACGATGCAGTGGGGAGAGAGGGGAGGCCTGTTTCACATGGCTGTGCTTAAATATGAGTCTCTGGAGAGCCCATGGCCTTCGCCTGTGCTTCCAAGATCTCGCCTTCGCCCTTAAGTGGAACAGCGAGACTGGAGGGGAGACTGGAGCTGTGTGTTCCCCTTTCCCCACAGGGAAACCTAGAGGGGGTTGGAACTGGGTATTTCCCTTCAAAGTCCCAGGTAGGTCAGGCTGGGCAGAATAGCTTCTTCTAAGAGCAGATGGTGTCAAGAACAGAACACTGGAGAATTTCCAGTTGGCTCCTTTCTCACTAGTTTGAATACTATCTTTATCATAAGTAAAATTTAAATCTATCTCTGCATTCACTGTCTTTTGAACTATTTACCACATGATATATGGTAATTCAACATTACTATTGCTTTGTAATATGAAATAGCTCTTGGTAAGGCAAGTCCCCCTTCAATGTTCTTCATTTCCAAAATTATCTTGGTTATTTTTCTGTCATTCCTCTTCCATGTGACTTTTATAATCAATGTTTTCAAAATCCCTTTTAAAATCCTATTGAAGGGGAAATCAGGTGGCATGGTGATTAAGGACACTGGACTCCCACATAGCTGATGGCGGTTCGAGTCCCAGACCTGGTGGCTTGCTTTCTCACTTTCTCTCTCTCCCTCTCTGGTGAAATTAAAATAAATAAAGTTAAATAAAAATAATTCTTTAAAAAAAATCCCTATTGGAATGTTATTGGAAACTTATTGAATTTACAGGTTAGCTTTGGTGAGAATGAATCTAACATCTTACCCAGGTGTGATGCTTGCTACAGGTTTCTTCTGGGTGCCTTTCACTGACGTAAGATTTTTCTACTATTCCTTATTCTGGTATTTTCTTTCTTTCTTTCTTTCTTTCTTTCTTTCTTTCTTTCTTTCTTTCTTTCTTTCTTTCTTCTTCCTTTCTTTCTAAAGAATCATTCTGTTTAACTTGACTTATTCATCTATTTATTTATTTTAATTTGACCAGAGAGGGACAGAGTGAGAGCGACAGTGAGAGGGAAAGTAAGAAAGCAAAGTCACCAGGTCCAGGACTCGAACTGTAGTCAGCCATGTGAGACTCCAGTGCCCCCAGCCACCTGCCAGCCCCCTTTTTCTCTTTCTTTAAAAATCAGGGATAGGAATTAAATTTCATCAAATACTTTTTTGGCTCTACTCAGATGACCATAAAGTTTTTCTCTTTAAATTTTTGATATGATTAATAATATCAATATATTTCCTAATAATGAAGCATCTTTAAATTCTCAAAATGAATCTTGCTTGGCTATCTTAATCTTTCTGAGTGTTATATAGTATTTTTAAATTTTATTTTCTACATGCAATCACTGTACATCAAAGCAACTTGTAAAATGAATTTTCCCAGCATAAGTACTCTGCACCAGTCCAGTTAAAGTCATCATCGTACACATACCCTCCGCAGACTACCCTCCGTTTTTGTGTTCTATTCTAGTTCTGCATTTATGTTCACTCAGGACTGAGACTGGCTTCTTTCGTTGGTTCTGTTCATGTCTTGGTTTGGTAGTTACTACATTTCCCACCTTTTTCTAGTTTCTAAAATAGCTTTTATTAAAATTCTATAAATTTTACCTTAAAAGCTTACATCTACCTTTTCAATTTCTTCTTTACTAGCCTCCTTAAATTTTTTACTTTTAGATCAATTTTTCTCATTTATATTTTCCTTAATTTTTTCCCTATTATGTCTAGATTTTCATATTTACTAACAAAGGTATATACTGTATTGACCTTTTTAATCTTTGAAAAATTTGACATATATAAAGTAGGTAGAATATGAATTATACACTCCCATTTACCCATTACTGAGTTTCAATCATTAACTGACAGATAATCCTACTTCCTGATATTCTTTCTTTCTTTTTTTGGAAAGGTTTTTGCTATAGGGCATGTGCACTGGCCAGAAAGATGGAGACAGAGCAACAGAAAGTGAGAAATTACCCCCCAGGGGGGAAGGCCATGCCACAATCCCTTCTCCAATTCTCCTCTTGGGATCTTGGGCATGCATGCACACGCGCCCAGTGTGAGTTTTAAGCCACTAGGTCTGGGACTTGAACCAACTTGAACCATGGTCAACTGCATGGGAGTCCACATGGTTGACTGCATGGGAGTCCAGCAACATAGCCATTAAGCCAACTGCTGGTCCCATATTCTTTTTTTTTTTTTTGAGAGGTTTTTGCTATAGGGTGCATGTGCTCACCAGAAAGACAGAGAGATAGAAAGCGAGAAATCAGCCCCCAGGGGTGATGGCCACATCGCAGTCCCTTCTACTCCATTCTCCTCTCGAGATCTTGGGCACGCACGCACAAGTGCCCGGCGTTTTAAGCCACCAGGTCCAGTACTCAAACCATGTTCAACTACATGGGAATCCAGCGACATAGCCATTATGCTAACTGCTGGTCCCCCATGATATTCTTTCTAAAAAATGATTTATTTATTTATTTTTAATTTGACCAGAGAGAGACAGAGTAAGAAAGAGAGAAAGCGAGAGAGAAAGTGAGAAAGCAAGTCGCCGGGTCCAGGACTTGAACCATGGTCGGCTATGTGGGAGTCCAGTGCCCTTAACTACCACACCACCTGCTGGGTCCCTATTTCATGATATTGTACCTACTTTCTCCCATCCTTACTGGATAGTCTGAAACAAACCCTGGACATCATAACATGCAGAAACATTTCCATTCTCTCTCTAAATGTTAAGAAAAATACAAATTTTTGAAAAATACATAACCACAGAATTTCCCTAAATCTCTTTTACACAGTTTGAAACAGGATCCAAATGTCTATACACAGAACTGGTTCTTTCCATTCTTTTTTAGTTTCTGGTCTCTTCTCGTTTCCCACTTGCAGTTTGTTTACAACACTAGCTTGTTTGTCCTGTAGAATTACATTCTGAATTTCAGTGATTGCATCCTTATGGTATTGTTTAGCTTATTTTCCTCAATTTTGTGTAAATTGGTAGTTACATTCTAGTAGCTTGGCAGACTCAGGATCAACTTATTTAGGGCAAGAATGCTTCGTGTATGTGGCTTGTCCATTCCCAAGAAGGCACACAGTAATAGCTGTGTAAGAGTAGCAGCCCTGATCATTTTACTTTCAACTATTATTTCATTAGGAGTTCACACAAGTGTGGTATTCTTTTATTTATTTATTACCTAGAGAGCTTTTATAAATAGAAATTTATCAATTATCTACCCAAAGGAGAAAAACAGGGTAAGTGCTTAATTCTTCCCCTATATTCGTTTTTTTTTTTTTTTAAGAGGTTTTTCACTATAGGGCGCGTGCACTCTCCAGACAGACAGAGAGAGACATAGAGACAGAAAGCGAGAAATCACCCCCCAGGGGGGATGGCCACGCCGCAACCCCTTCTCCTCCATTCTCCTCTCGGGATCTTGGGCATGCACACACACACACCCGGCGAGAGTTTTAAGCGACCGGGTCTGAGACGTGAACCGTAGTCGACTACGTGGGAGTCCAGCGACATAGCCATTACGCTAACTGCTGGTTCCCACCCCCCCTATATTAGTTTTTAAAATAAACTGTTTTCCCAGCACTTTCCAGAAATTGAGGATTTTTTTGAAAAGTATCAAGGAATTAAACAGAAGATTTCTCAGTCCTGTGCAATTATTTTTCTTGATGTTCAAATTGTCTCATCTTTAGCCAGGAGGAGCCTCCAGTTAGCTTCGGAGTGCTTTTGAAATATGTCAGGCATCTGACGGCAGCTCCCTAGCTTTGTGGTCTGATATGGTGCTCTGATCTTGCTTTTATTTCTTGTCAAGGCCAGGAATTAGACACTTCTCCAAGGAGCCCTAATCCTGTATTAACATGCTGATTAACCATTTTTATTTCCTTTTCATCCTGAGTTACTTAAAAGGATATTTAAAATGTTTTTCTTTCAAGCTTTGCATGTTTAAATGTAAATTTTAGTGTAGTATGGTAAAACAAAAACAAAAGCCACATACCCACGATCATCCTGTTGTGCCCCTCTGACATTGGGTCGGTATCCTGGTGAGTTAGACACTGGGATTTGGGACCCATCGTCTAGCTTCCCTGACACTCCATCTGAGCTCCCAGCCTGAGAAACGGAACATTCATCTGTGACTGTCCTGCTGCCAGCCTGGCTCTTCACGTCATCCTCCGCTAGTGCCCCTCGCCTTTTAAAACTTATCAGAAGTTTAGTAATGAAGACTGCGCTATTTCTCTTTTATAAAAATCTTTTTTTTAGAGAGATTTTTGCAGGACTAGAAGATGGCTTAATGGTTGTCACTGGACTACTTCATGGTTGACTACATTTTGAGTTCTGGACACGGTGGGTTGAAACTCACACCAGGTGCCTGTGCGTGCATGCCCAGAATCCCAAGAGGAGAATGGAGGAGAAGGGATTGCGGCGTGGCCATCCCCCCTGGGGGGGTGATTTCTTGCTTTCTGTCTCTCTGTCTTTCTGGCAAGTGCATGTGCCCTATAGCAAAAAAAAATAATAATAATAAAAGAGATTTTTGCTATAGGGCCGTATATGCTTGCTGGAGAAACAGAGAGATAGAAAGTGAGAAATCCCACAGGGAGGATGGTCATGCTGCAATCCCTTCTCCTCCATTCTCTTCTGGGGACTTTGGGCACACATGCTTGGCATGAGTTTTAAGCCACCGGGTTGGGGACTTGAACTGTGGTCAACTATGTGGGAGTCCAGCAACATAAACCCTATGCCATCTGCTGGCCCCATATAATAATTTTATACTGTGGTATTCTCCTCTATGTCTTTGGGATGTTAAATATACTTGATGTTTTCTCGTTTGTCTTATTGTTTCTTTGGATTTTTTTTTAAAGTTATTTAAGGTCTTTCCTACTATCAGCTCTCTTCAAATGTTTTAGTCACTCACTGTCATAGTGTTTTTTTTTTTTTGGAGAGGTTTTTGCTATAGGACATGCATGCTTGCCAGAAAGACAGAGGCAGACATAGAGACAGAAAGCGAGAAATCATCCATGGGGATGGCCATGTCGCAATCTTTTCTCCGCCATTCTTCCTCTCTTGGGCACACGCCAGGTGTGAGTTTAAGCCACTGGGTCCAGGACTCAAACCACGGACGACTACATGGGAGTCCAGTGACATAGCCACTACACCAACTGCTGGCATAGTTTATTTAAAAAAATATTTTATTATATTTTTAAAATTTGCTATGCGGAGGAACCAGCAGTTAGCATAATGGCTATGTCGCTGGACTCCCACGTAGTCGACCGTGGTTCGCGTCCCGGACCCAGTGGCTTAAAACTCACACCGGGTGCGTGTACGTGCATGCCCAAGATCCCGAGAAGAGAATGGAGAAGGGATTGCGGCATGACCATCCCCCCTGGGGGGTGATTTCTCGCTTTCGGTCTCTATGTCTCTCTCTGTCTGGCGAGTGCATGCGCCCTATAGCGAAAATCTCTCCAAAAAAAAAAAAAAAAAATTGCTATGCGGCAGGTGTGCTCACCAGAGAGAGAGAGAAAGAAAGTCAGAAAGCAAGCCGCCAGGTCTGGGACTCGAACTGTAGTCAGCCATGTGGGAGTCCAGCGCCTTAATCTCCACATCACCTGCTGGCCCCTGTGATTTGTTTAGTTGCTTATTTAGTTGCTCATTTTAAAGTGAGAGACTCTTTTTTTTCTTTTTTTTTTTTTTTTGGAGAGATTTTTCTCTATAGGGCGCGTGCACTCACCAGCCAGAGACATAGAGAGAGAAAGCGAGAAATCACCCCCCAGGGGGGATGGTCCCATCACAATCCTTTCTCCTCCATTTTCCTCTCAGAATCTTAGGCATGTACACACATGAGCCCGGCATGAGTTTTAAGCCACCGGGTCTGGGACGCGAACCGCGGTTGACTACGTGGGAGTCCAGCGACATAGCCATTACGCTAACTGCTGGTTCCCAGTGAGAGCCTCTTTTTACAGCTGTAATTTCTATTTATCTGGTCTGTGATGGGAGTGGTGGGCTGAGCTGTCCATTGAGGATAGGCCAATACTTTGATTCTGGGGATAGGTTTCTCTCCAGGAGCCAGCAAAGCGCTTAGGGGCATTGCCTTGCTTCTCCAGCGTCGGCAGCTTGACCCAGTTGTATGGTTCAGGCATAGGCAATCTTTGGTCACCACTTGGCCTGTGGTGGGCCGCCAGGCCTTGCTTAGCTGTTCTGAATCAGCTCCCTGCAGAATCACCTTGTCCAGTGCCTAAAGGCTCTCGCCTGCTCTCTGCATCTGCTGATTCTGGGTCCCGCCCCATTTCTCCCTTTGTAGTAGTCTTTGCCTGTCTGCAGCTGTGCTTTGATCTTGCTCCGATCCTACCTGTCTGCTTTCCATCTTCCTGGCATGCCACCAACTTCTGTGCCGCCTTAGCCCTCTTGTTTCTCAGTGCCGTGGCAGGTTCTCTTATTTTCCTTCTGCTTTAGCATTTTATGTGCCTTAGGTTGACAGGGGCAGTAGACGCTTCTGTTTCCTCTGCCATCTTGATCCAATCTCACTCCACTTAAACAACAAAAACTCTTTTGTAGCCCTTCTCTTGTTCTAGTTAATTTTCTCCAAAAGAACTAGCATTAAAGTGGTTCCTGGAATAATTCTGTAGTTACAAAACGTACCGTACAATTAGCCATTCCCTGCAAGTATTATTTACAAGGTTTTACTGAAATATCAGCTCTTTGCTCCCTAACATGCAAAATTTTGTGATAACTCTACCAACACTATTACACAAACCGATTCCTGGCAGTGAATACTCTTAAGGGTCATGAAATAGTATTCAGGGATAATTCTATTTCCATTGAAAAGATGATAGCTAAGAAACAACAGGACTGTCTTTTAATAAAAATTACTGGATTCACGTTAGGAGAAAAAGGCAGCCCGACGCTGCCCCTAGCTCTTTCATTTGAGAGAGTCCTTTAAGCCGAGAACTCTCTGAAGCTCACCATAGCGATGCCTTTGACCAAGGGGCAGTCTGAGAGGTCAATGGGGCATGCCCTACCTGAGCCCATTTTGTTTCTTCTAGACCATGGGGAAGGCAATGGGAACCCTGAATTTCCTGCCTACACAGCTCAGCTTCCAGGGCTGTGTGGGCCTCCTTCCCAGGCTCACTTTCCCCTTCTGACTTAAAGCCCTCTCACATGTGGGTGTGAACACGCCACCGTCTTGATACTCTACAAGCCTGCTCCACTCTTGAACACTGATACTACTGCAGCATTCATTTCAGAGTAAAGGTGAAGCTCTAGAGAGACGAAGAACGTGCCTAACACGAGGGACGGGAACCCAAGGGCACTCCTTTTTCTTTTCCTTTTTAAAGATTTATTTATATTTATTATTTTTAATTTGCTATAGGACACGTGTCTTCACCAGAGAGAGAGACACACACACACACACACACACACACAGAGGGAGAGAGAGAAGAAAGTAAAAATGGCAGTCCAGTGCCTTAACCCTTAACCACCTGCTGGCCTCCATGAAAGTCCTTTATCACACTGTATTCCTTATTTGAGTCCAACAGAAAATTTCAGTCCTTTTTCTCAACTGATACAAATACTACTTAAGTAGCTCCAGATGTTCAGGAGGACTAGGCATTTCTTTTACCTGTGGAAGATGAAGGCCCTCCAAATCCATCTGACAACCCTTAACGTATCAACAACCTTGCTGCCAAATGTCATTTAAAATGAGGCCTGTTAGGCCAGCAGGTGGCACAGAGGTTAAGGTGGCTGGATCCTACATGGCCTGAGCGGTTCGCCAGACCCCAAAGGTTTAAAAATCTCACAGGGCAGGTGTGCATGGGCGCCCCAAATCCCAAAAGGAGAATGGAGGAGAAGGGTGGTATGGCCACCCCCTCTTAGGGGTGATTTCTCACTTCCTCTGTGTCTTGTGAATGTATAAGCCCTATAGCAAAACTAAAAAAAAAAAAAAAAAAAAAAGAAAGCAAGCAAGCCTGTTAGTAAGCCTAGTTATTTTACCAAGTTTCTTAGTCAACTGGTATTCATTATAACAAGTTTTGACTTGTTTCTGGAAATCATGTTTTGGATACAAAGAGAGCAGGGATCGGCCAGTCCAGAGCTGAGGGAGATAACAGCTATTCCGCAGGACTAGTCTCAGGACTCCTCTAAGCCCGGCAGTCACGGTTTCCATGGAGGGAAGCTCTTTCTGGTGGTCACCTTCCCACAGGGAGCACGTGTTACTCCCCAAGAGACTGACCCTACAGAAGGAGGGGAGTGCTCTGTTAAGTTCTAACAGTTGGATAACATGCTGCTCCCCACGTTTTTATGGATCTAATTCCAATTCTGCTACGACATAGTTGTGCCATCTAAATTTTCTCTCTCATTGATTCAAAACAGGAGTTCCCTTCTTTCCTAAACTTTTGAGACAGGTTTCGCTATGCTGCCCAGGCCAGTGTGGAGCTCGAGCTCCTCCTGCCTCAGCCTCCTGAGTCCCAGGGACTACGGGGGAATACCACCAGGTCTGACCTATAGGTTGGACCAGGAATTGAGGCTGAGCTTCCCACCATGTCTTGGTGGTGTGCCCCACCGTGGCTGGGCCCCACCTTGTTGTCTCAGGCTCCTGATGGTACAGTGTTCTACATGTAACTGGCGTAAGAACAGCAGCTGAGCCCAGGCTGGAAAGTCAGTGCGTGTCACTTTTCCTACTAGCATAATTTGTAACTTTACCACAGAGTATAACAAATCATTTCAAGGAAAAGTATCACTGATTAAGGGCAGTTAATAGGAGCTGCCAGGTGGTCTGGTGGTCAGGCATTTGACGCCCACATGGCCAACCACAGTTTGGGTGCCAGATCTGGAGGCTTGCTTTCTCACTTTCCCTTTCTCTCTCTGGTCAAATTTAAAAAGAATAACAAAGAAATAAAATTAAGTAATTCTTAAAAATATATTAAGGGGGGGCAGTTAACATTTCCCCCTCAGTTACCTGCTACTTCTAAACACCTAAAGATTCTGAATGTTTGGGATCAGCAGATCAAGTCCCAGCCCTGGTAGCTTGATCCTCACACTAGACATGTCTGCGTGTGTGACCAAAATCCTGAGAGGAGGAGGGATTGTGGTATGGCCACCCTCCTTTGGGGGTGATTTCTCACTTTATCTCTCTCTTTCTCGCTGATGAGCACACACACCCTATACAAAAAAATCTCTTAAAAAAAAAAAAAAGAGAGATTCTGGGGTCAGCAGGTGGCGTGGTGGTTAAGAGTACTGGACTCCCACATGGCCGACTGTGGTTTGAATCCCAGACCTGGGGGCTTGCTTTCTCACTTCCTCTCTCTCTCTCTGTCTCTCTCTGGTCAAATTTAAATAAATAAATAAATAAATAAGTAAACTAATTCTTTAGGGAAAAAAAAAGGATTCTGACTGTTTAAAGTGTGATGCAATTTCTTCAAATTTTAATCATTTCTTGAACACCAAGATACTTAACCCTGAGACGAAGAGCTCTCGGCATGTTACGCAGGCAGCTACACAGAATGGTCCCTCTTCATCATACTCTTAAAAGAAAAATAAAGGAGAAAATCCCTTATTCATACAGTACTTTATACTGGGTTGTTGGAAAAGTCATGACACATTTTTGCATAGAAAAACTCGTCATGACTTCTCCAATGACCCAGTAATTTGTAAAGGTCTTCATGTACACATTCTTTCAAGTAATTTGCTGGAGGAAGCAAATATTATCCTTATTTAATGATGCCATCATTGGTTCTTCTCCCAGATGCCTTTACTGGTCATGGAGGGAATCAGGAAAAGAACCTGGGTCTTTCGAGTTCACTGTTCTTTCTCTCATAGACCAACAAGGCCACCACTAAGTATAAGAAATTTTGTTCCAAAGTATTTCCATTACTTTGTTCAAAAAAACCTACTCCCCCTTCTTTTTAATCTAGTACATAAATTCACAAAAGATAAAATTACTTGCTCTCAAAGTCTACCAGTGTATACCCGAGTTCCAGGGTCCGGTGCCATGGCTCTGCATGGCCAGTGCAGTACAGGTGTGTTCTATGCCCCATAGAATCACCGCCCCACTGCTTTCTGACCAAATCAAGTGTGTTATAAGAAAGGCAGGATAATACATTACCAGAGGCCTGAATAAATGACCTCACAAAGTGAAACAGACCTTTCAAAATGCTTACCTGAGAGCAAGCTGTTCCATCCTCTGACTGGGAGCTGGTAATGGAATATTAAGAAGCCAAAACGGAGATTCCTGCTATGAAACTAACAACACAAAATACTGTAATTTTATGAAAGTCGGTGAAAGATTGCTGATTGGCTATGCTTGGAACTATCAGTGGCTAGAAGCTACACAGTGAACACTTAAATACCTGACATCCATTCAAACTTTTCAAAGTTGGGGAATTGCGAACATGGCAGGAAGAAAGAATCTAAACACCTGAAGTCCCAAAAAAAGGTCTGAGAACATTGAGTTATTGTGAAAAGCTTATGATGTGATGATTGTTCAAAGCCTTGCAGTTGGTATTCTGGGTAGGGCTGTAAGATCTTTTTCTAAAATGGATGCGGTAACGTTTCTTAAATATAAAAGGGTTTAAAAACATACAATACAAGCAAATAATTGCAACTTGGGGGCAGTATGTTTGAAGAAATCGGTTCAAAGAATGTCCCTAATTGTAATACTCCACAAGAATTATTGAATATGGCTGTTCTTATAATAGTGCCTTTGGGCAACTTTCTATTGATACCGGGTTGTCAGAGAAGTCTTGACAGGGACCAGCAGTTAGAGTAATGACTATGTCACTGAACTCCCATGCAGCTGACTGTGGTTCAAGTCCTGGACCCGGTGGCTTAAACTCACGCCGGGCACGTGTGCGTGTGTGCCCAAGATCCCGAGAGGAGAATGGAGAAGGGACTGTGGCGTGGCCATCCCCCGGGGGGTGATTTCTCGCTTTCTATCTCTCTGTCTTTCTGGCGCCCTATGCAAAAACCCCTCCCCCCCTCCCAAAAAAGAAAAAGTCTTGACATATTTTTGCATAGAAAAACATGTCATGAATCTTCCGATGACCTAATAATTTGATGGCAGCACTGGAAGTCCCCAGATGTGCCAGCTAGATCCCTAAGGACACAATTTCCCAATATCATTATTTTCTGAGTCAAAAATGAGACTCTACTTCGTAGTATTTTTCCCTGTGAAGAGTCCGCTAGCTGCCTAGCAATCATCAGGTGACAGTAGGAAAGAACTCCCTTCTTGCTGCTATGTAGCTTGGATTAAAGAAACAAAAACAATCAGTGGGAACCCTACCAGTAAGTCATTAAAAGCAGCTAAGTTCTTGGCTTTCGAACCCAGCCCAAGGCTCAGGTGTGACACCATCACCCTCGATGCCAATGAGCACAGCTGGAGCTGTAAGTGGAGCGCCGTTCTCTCTGACGTATTCGTCATCATACAGCTGTTTCTTTTTTCTTTTTTCCTTTTTTTTTTTTTTTGAGAGTTTTTCGCTATAGGGTACATGCGCTTGCCAGACAGACAGAGAGAGACAGAGAGACAGAAAGCAAGAAATCACCCCCCAGGGGGGATGGTCACGCCGCAATCCCTTCTCCTCCACTCTCCTCTCGGGATCTTGGGCATGCACGCACACTCGCCCAGTGTGAGTTTTAAGCCACCGGGTCCAGGACGCGAACTGTGGTCGACTACGTGGGAGTCCAGCGACATAGCCATTACGCTCACTGCTGGTTCCCACAGCTGTTTCTATTCAGAGAATTATAATGCCAATGTGGAAACATGTTATGGAAAAGCCATGTTAAAATGCACTGTCCAACTGAAAAAGGAAAGATATGCTTCACAGCAGACTTTGGTTCATTCAAGTCCTTGTTTACATGTGGTTCAAACAGAGGAGGTTGTGCTCTATCCATACTAGTACAGAACAGAATGAGTCAACATTCTTACAACATGGAAAGTCTAGGATCAACTATCCCTAACACCACACTCCCTTAGTTCCTCCTCTACATTTTAAGACATCCAATCCTTCAAGATGTAGTTCAGGGACCAGCAGATGGCATAATGGTTAAGTCACTGGACTCCCATGTAGTTGGCTGTGATGTGAGTCCTGGACCTGGTGATTTAAAACTCACCCTGGATGCATGAACGTGCGTGCTCCAAATCCCGAGAGGTGACTGGAGGAGAAGGGATTGTGGCATGGTCATCCCCCCCGGGGGGATGGATTTCTCGCCTTCTGTCTCTCTGTTTCTCTAGTGAGCGCACATGCCCTATAGCAAAAATCTCTCTTAAAAAGAAGATGTAATTCAGCATTACTGCAACATCAATGTGCAGACATTTTATAAACTTTGCAGGGAACTGGATCTGTAAACAGAAAGGCTTCTGCCAATAATTATTTGGCTTAAATGATGCAAAAAATTATTTCAGAGATAAGTTGCAATTTAATTATTGTCTACAAAGCTGAGTATTCTTCCTCAACACAAAGTAAATAATCTAGAACTTCCCATTCAAAGAGAAAAACTGAACAGAAAATAAGAGATTAGCCAAAAAGCTATATAACTTGTTTCCTGTTCAGAAATGTCCCTAATTATAACCCTCTGATTGCAATAACATACAATGAAAACCATAACTTATCAGTTATACTTTTTATATATACACAAAATATTATATGTAATACATACATATAACTGATAACAAATAAGGTACTATTTCCACAACTGGATATGTTTCCAAATTACACAGTTTTTCATTTTTTAAAAAAAGAATTTTATTTAACTTTATTAATTTGACCTGAGAGGAACAGAGAGAGAGAGAGAGGGGAAGAGAAAGCAAGTCACAGGTCTGGGACTTCAACCAGTCAGCCATATGGGAATCCAGTGTCCTTAACCACCATGCCACCTGCTTGTCCTTCAGTTTTCATTTTTAAAAGCGTAAAGAGGGCCAAACAGTGGTGTAGTGGTAATCTAATTGGATCCACATGGGAAGGTCCTGGTTCAAATCCCATGGCTTTCCTGTACATGCCAGGCACATGTGTGCATCCCCATGATCCAGGTTGCCTGAGACTGGATTGTAGCATGAACATCCTATTGGGGGTGGTTGTCTCCCTGTCTCTTGTGGAAGAAATAAAAACTTAAAAAAAAAGTACAAGTGTAAGGAACTGTGATATCCGGGACCAGCAGGGGTGTGGTGGTTAGGGCACCAGGCTACCACATGGCCAGCTGCAATTCAAGTCCTGGACCTGGTAGCTTACTTTCTCCCCTATCTCTTCCCAGACCCATCTTTGGTGAGACACATGCCCTATTGCAAATTAAAATAATAATATATAGAATTAAGTAAAAAATTCTTAAAAAAAATAAAAAAGAACTGCAATACATTAACAGTTCTAGTCAACTTAATCTTTTTTTTTTTTTTGGAGAGGTTTTTGCTATAGGGTGCGTGAGTTCGCCAGAAAAACAGAGAGACAGAAAGCGAGAAATCACATCCCAGGGGGGATGGCCACGCTGCAATTCCTTCTCCTTTCTCCTCTTGGGATCTTGGGCACACACACACACGTGCCTGGCGTGAGTTTAAGCCACTGGGTCCAGGACTCGAACCACGCTTGACTATATGGGAGTCCAGCAACATAGCCATTACGCTAACTGCTGGTCCCTGGTCGACTTAATCTTGTCAGAAGATTCTGCATAAAAACAACAGTCTCGGTACTTTCTCTTTTCTATTATACAGTACAATTTGAAAGTATTTCCTTACAGTAAAACAATGTGTTTCTAAAAAATGCAGACTAAGTTGGGCAAAGGCCTGTATCACTATTTGAGGAACAGGGGAGAAATTATTCTCAAAAAGCAAAAATTCTTTGGGCAAAAATATTTTGCAAATATTTACAATTTTTTTGGAGAGATTTTTGCCATACAATGCGTACACTCTCTGGAAAGACAGAGAAAGAGAAAGTGAGCAATCACTCCCCAGGGGGATGGCTGTGCTACAATCCCTTCTCCTCCATTCTCCTCTCAGGATTTTGGGCATGCATATACAAGTGCTCAGCATGAGTTTCAAACTGCTGGGTCCAATACTCAAACCGTGCGGTTGACTACCTGGGAGTCCAGTGACATAACCATTATGCTATCTGCTGGCCTCAGCCAATTTTATTATTTTCTGTCATAATTGAATGAAACAACTTTAGTCTGAGAGCATCTGATTTACCACATCTCCTGATTTCCAACTTTAGTCACTATGATCTTTTTAACACATTTTCCCTTTTTATAAACTGAGGGCAAAATGCAATAACTATTACAGGAAGAACGAGGATTTCTATATAAAGAATGTGACTCTTGGGACCAACAGTTGACGAAATGGCTATGTCGCTGGACTCCCATGTACTTGACTATGGTTCGAGTCCTGGACCTGGTGGCTTAAAGTCATGCCGGGTGCGTGTGCGTGCGTGCCCAAGATCCTGAGAGGAGAATGGAGGAGAAGGGATTGAGGCATGGCCATCCCCCTAAGGGATGATTTCTCGCTTTCTGTCTCTCTGTCTGTATCTTTCTGGTGAGTGCACACGCACTATAGCAAAAAGGGTGAGTGCACACCCACAATAGCAAAAACCTCTCAAAAAAAAAAAAAGAAAAAAAAAAGAATGTGACCCTGATGAAATAGAATTTCTAGCTCATAGACATTGCTACCATAAGGTAATTTGAGATATTTTCCTTGGTCTACAATAAACAACTATGGGGTGTCCATTTATGAAAACTGAATATGTAAAATCAGAGAACTGCCTGATTTAATTGTTTTTCTATGCAAAAATGTGTTATAACTTTTCTGACAACCTGATATAATTTTAGAGCTAGAAGAAAATTCATAAATCATCTAATTCTAACTTAATTTCTAGACCAAAAGAACAGACCTGGCTAAAATCCCAGTTCTCATAGGTGCCTGTCTGTCTGGTGAGCGCACGCACCCTATAGCAAAAACGTCTCCAAAAAAAAAAGAGACAGAGAGATAGAAAGCGATCCCCCCCAGGGGGGATGGCCATGCCGCAATCCCTTTCCTCCGTTCTCCTCTAGGGATCTTGGGCACGCACGCACATGCGCCCAGCGTGAGTTTTAAGCCACTGGGTCCAGGACTTGAACCACGGTCAACTACATGGGAGTCCAATGACATAGCCATTATGCTAACTGCTGGTCCCATGTCTCTCTCTCTCTCTTTCTGGCGAGGACATGCACCCTATAGCAAAAACCTCTCCAAAAAAACCAAACCAAACCAAAACAAAACAAAACAAAAACAATGAGATACCACCTAACCCCAGTCAGAATGACTAAGATTAATAAAACAAAAAAATGGTAAGTGATGGCAGGCGTGTGGTGAAAGGGGAGCTCTCTTACACTGCTGGTGGGAATGTAAATTGGTTGAGCCACTGTGGAGAACAATTTGGAGATTCCTCAAAAATCTACAAAAAGAACTTCCATACAACCCAACAATCCCACTCCTTGATCTACCCAAAGGACAGAAGAATTCTTAATCAGAAAAGTACTTGCACATCAATATTTATTGTAGCATTATTCACAATTGCTAAGACATGGAACCTATCCAAATGCCCACGAACAGATGGACTGAAAAACTGTGGCACATATACTCCATGGAATACTACTCAGCCATAAAAAATAACAAGACCCTGGCTTTTGACCGAAAGTGGATAAATATGGAAGATCTACTGCTGAGTGAAGCAAGCCAGGCTATGAAGGAGAGACATTGTATGTCCCCACTTAATATATACCCAGTTTCTGCACTCTATGACCAAAACTGAATGACTAAAGGATATAGAAACACAGTAAATGGCTGTGAATACCAGATATAACGTGGAAAGAGCGTGGGTGAAGGAATAGAGTCTGAGGAAGGACATTAAGGAGAAAAATGGAGAGGCAAACATTGATGGGACAAAGAAATGGGGTATTATCTGTTGAAGACAACTTTATAGTATTATCTACTGAACTGGGGAGAAATGTAAACATGTTGGAATATTCACTTTGCAAACTAAATGTCGCGACTGAATGTATAAAAGAACTTGAAATAAGATTAAACAAAGAAGTTAGATTATTTGAAAGTATCTCTCCAAGAAAATCTTTGTTTTAATTATTAAAACAAAATTGTTCACATTTTTTTTTTTTTTAGAAGAGAGATTTTTGCTATACGGCGTGTGCGCGCACTGGAGAGACAGAGAGAAAGTGAGAAATTCCCCTCCCTTGCCTCCCACCCCAGGGATGATGGCCATGCCACAAATTTTTCTTCTCCATTTCCTCTTGGGATTTTGGGCACGCACATACACATGCCCAGTATTTTAAGCCTCTGGGTTTCTAGGACTCGAACCACAGTTGGCCATGTGGGAGTCCAGTGCCTTAACCGCCATGCCGTCTGCTGGCTCACATTATTCTCCCTTCTAATTCTCCTTCCTAGTTCATGTCCGGTTGAGTCAAAGACAGTTAAACTTTAAAAGGAAAGCAGTTTGGGATCAAGGAAATAGACAATTAAATGTAGATAAAATCAAGATCTGATCCCAGTCCTGAAACAGGTTGATGCTAGTAGCTAGATATCTGCCACCTGCCTTTCAAATTGGTGGGTAACAGGTTACTTGTGGTAACTGATCTCAAGATGTGAAATTGATTCAGTGGGTTCATTTGAGTACATTTCTTTCACGGTCACCAACACCATGAAATCAATTTCTCCCAAAGGAGGTTTTATTCTCGGGAGCTCACGTACATAGTAAATTCAATCAGCGAAAAGAACAGGCAGGTTTCTATTTATTCTTTAAAGTAAATATATATATTAGATGGAAGGAAAATAGGGTAATAAAGGACAAGTTAACTCAGGGGAAACGTTTTCACTAACAGATTATCTAAATATCAGCTCCTAATACACTGGGATACCTACAGTGTCCCCTATGTATGGTTCATTTAAGGCACAAAGCTTTATAGGATTAGAGATTTTTGCTCAAAATTAGAATTTAAGAAAGGATGTGGGAAAAAAAAGACACTTTATAAAGAAGACAAAAAACAAGCCAAAATGCAAGGAGTAAAAATGAAAATTTGAAAAGTTAACACATATTTATTTTTATTTATAGATAACTACCACATGAATTATAAAGCTGAAAAGGATGTTAGAATGGAACTTGGATAGGTGTTACACATGCTAAGAATAAACACTTCCTCCTACACATTATGGCTAGTGAGAACATTATAACAGGAAATTGTGATTATTCAAAATATATTCAGAACTTATTTAATCTGTGCTTTAGAAATAACTGTATATAGTGTTTGAAAAGAATTCAAAAGAGTAACTAATACCAAATATACACCTGTGTATTAGAATTCAGAAAAGCTGCACTCTGTAAAGTTAATCAGCTGTATTAAAAATGACACAAATCCAAAACAAGATGCTCGTTATATAAAAAGGAACATTGTGAGGTTTGCTTTGCTGCATTACATCCACAGTTTAATCCACGAAGTTTCCTTTAGTTATCATTTAGACAGAAGCATGCAAATGGTCTTAGGATCTACTTAAGAGTCTTCCCCAAATCCATTAAGGCTACCCTCCTCTTTTCAGGAACTAGGCAGGTATTCGGGCGGCAGCTTCCTCCTCTGCATCAGCTCGGTTTGCATTAATTTCTGCGAGTGTCCGGCCGAACCGTGCCCATTCGTCATTGCGGGGGACAGCAATCTGCTGTTAAAAGAAAGACAATGTTTTATGTTCACTGAAAGAAAAGATCATCTTACCCACTATTAGTCAGTTTGTTTTCAAATAATTTTCTATTAAAAAGTAATAGGTGACCCAAATGGCCTTTCTGTAATTACAGGGACTATAACAATGATTTCAACATTTCAAAACAAAAGACAGTGTTTGTGAAGTGAGTTATGACAGCCTCAGCAATGGCTTTGATATTACCACTGATGCGAAAGAGAAAAACAATTATGTTTTGTAAATCCAACTCCTATGTAGTATCTAAGGGATTTTGCTGGTGGGGAGGAATTCCTTTCAATTTTTAAATTTTATTCTTGCACTATTACTAGTCTGAAAGAGTTTCGAACCATGGTTCTTAACAGCTGGTTTCTTATAAGTGTGCCATTTAGTTTGGAGCGTAAGATAACTTTTCTTGATATCTTATTTTCTTTATCCAAAGTGTATTATTTTAGCACTTTAGTATTCTATTAATACCAGCAGCAAAAGGGGAAAGAGGCTTGTGATGCCTTTGCTCACAAAGGCAGCCCAATGACAAACATTTCTGATGGTTTTTCCTTTGTAACATCACAGGGCTCTGGCATGACCATGTGAGGGCATGAACCACTCAGTATGGCAAACAGATGTGCCACCTGTTGCTAAATGTAAACTATCCAATAGGAGGGG
>NW_006159514.1:978893-1009454 GCF_000334495.1 Tupaia belangeri chinensis
TCCTGCTAACCACAAGATGGCTGCTGTGCCGCATCAACTGATGGTCAACTCTGCTTGCCAGAACTGCCTTCCGGAGACTGTATTCCATGGAGACTCACCTACAGTTGCGGAACTGCACGAGACCCACACTTGATCCAACCTTGAATGGAATCTATTTTCCCTATTGTTAAAAACTTTGGACTCGTGACCCCTCTCCCTCTACTCGCAGGTATCGCATTTTCAATGACCCCTCTGGAGGATAGCTGTCTATAGCAGAGATAGAGTAATTGGGAGAGGGGGAAAGGGCTGAGGGTCAAACATAGGATAAAAAACATATTTATATGTATGAAAGTAGAAATGGAACAGTATTGGTGACGACATGCTTGATTAAGACACTATGCAGTTTATCCTAGATGGGAAACTACACTTGGTGTGTTGTGATGATACTCAGGGAATGAGTGTTAGGCAATATAATTTAATATAAAAAAAATAATAATAAGCAGGAGGAAAAAAAAATGCACATTTGATGACTGAAGAGAGTTGTATGGACACAACTGGGGTCTACTTTATAATATGTTCATTCTACTCCCTGGGGTTTATGCCTAGGATCAGATTTGGATACATGTGTAAGGATATGTCAGCTGTGCTAGCTAGTGGATATACTTAGACTAATTGAGTTCATTGGTAGAACAATTGAATGGGGGGGCGGAAGGCATTGAGGGCAATCATGAATGTTAGGGACAATGGAGGAGGAAGATGGGACATGGCAGAGGGTGGGGATGGGGAATCTAGGATGGCAAAACAAAAGGCAAGGTATGCAGGACACAAAAATTGGGAAATCATTTGCTGAGAACATATATGTTGATGTGCTTGATTGAGCCAATGCACAGTGTATTTTGGATGGAAAATTCGTATGTGTGCTGTGATGAGAAAAAAACAAAGTATAAAAAAAAAAAAAGGAGAGAGAAGAGGATAAAGACAGCAGTGAACAATAGAGAGGCAGGATGTTAATGAGAAATAGATATGGTTTATTACCTGTTGATGATGACATGTATAGTATTCTCAACTGAACCAGTCTGGGAAGTATTTCATGATGGGTGAAGTCTTTTTAATAAGCAAAATGAGAAATAGTGATTGATTGTTTAAAAAAATTATAATAATAATTATTGGGAAAAGCATGGAAAAGATATTGAATGATAAAGCGGGGAGATTGATATCTCTGTATTGACTGACATGCATGGCATTCCCTTTTGAAAAAGCAATGGAAGTCAATGTAAAGTTATATGTAATCTAGTGTAATAGAAAGAAGATTATGATGATAAAAAAAAAATACAACAAGATTTTTTTAAAAAAATTTGAAATCTGACAAAAATAACTTGACACTGGTAATCCCCAAATGCTTGCCCCCGAGAAAGCCAAAACTGTTGTAAAGGAAGCTTGCATTTTGAGTTAATTATTATAGGAAAGGTCCATATTTAATTGTAACTACAAATTCTAAAGTCAAAATATGAACTAAGAAAGTAAAACTGGTACCATTCTAAGTAACTGGAAGAGGGATAAGCAAGCAATCCCAATCATCTCCTCTAGAACTTGACACCTTTTCCTAGCAGTGTCTAAATGTGTCTCCCCTAACCAATACACCAATTGTTGATACAATATTAAAGTCTTACCTTTCCAGTATAACACTTCCTTGCTCTGTATAACCAACAATTTTACTTCAAGAGATCTGGCAAGATGCCACCCGAAATGTGAAGAGGTGTGGGTCAAGGCACAGACGACTTTCTCCTCAATGACTGTCACTGATAGAACTGCTAACTGACAGTGAAGGAGGATTCTAGGGACACTTTAAAACTCTCTAAGCTGTATATAAAACTATACAGAGCTAAGAATAAATGATGGCTGCAGTTAAATTTCATTGTTAATAAGTAATTTTCATACAATAATTAGGAAATTGGATGGTTTCTATAATCACTTCTATGTTCATTTTACTGAAAACAGTAAAATTCTTTCAATCCGTTTTCTATAGAAAACGCCATCAAAATATATCTCCATTCCCCCCCCCCGCCACCAAAAAGAAAATTTCACTTCATCCAAACAAGTCAGGCTAAAGCTAATGTTTACAGATAACATACAATTCTGTCAAGGCTAAGAGGTAATTTAGAAATTTGGAATTAAGGTTAACATATTTCAAGTCTGAAACTATCTGGTTTCTAGCCTACGAAAGAAAAATATCCCAGCTGCCTTGTGAACAAGACTTTGCCAGGACATTAGAAGCATGATAGTGCTTTTCAAAAGTAGAAAGAAATGCCCCCGTGCTCTTGACAACGTTAGTTCTCCGTTCAGTTCTGCACAGCATGCTGTTTATTATTTAGGGTACAAAGCTTATTTGGTTTCTTTGTGATGAAGCTACAATAACAGAGCCCTTTTACATTCCTTGGAATACAAAGAATTTCACAAATTATTCAATAAATCTCCAATTTTCTATTTTCCAGTGCAATTTTTGTTATTTTCCTGCTCACCTCTGTGTCATTATTGAGATTCCACAAATCCAGTCTCCCCATGCCATCCACGCAGGCAAACAGGGCTGGGTGGGTGGGTGACCACATAACATCATAAACATAGTCCGAATTATCTTCAAATGAGTACAAAGGCTTGTTATTCTGAAAGGGAAGAGTTGATTCTTACTTAGTACAGTCAAAATATGACATACACACAAATCATTAAACTACTTATCACTGAAAAAAATAGACAATCATTCAACAGGCATGATACCATTTTAGGATATTTAACTCAGCCTAGAAAAGGTCCCATCTGTTTCACAATAGAAATTCCGGGCACTCTAAAGTAAGAATCAACTACTAGTCTGCATTTCTTTTTAACTTGTAGATACCATACTGTTTAGAAAAGAACAGAATTTGCTTTAAAAATATTCACCAATGAAAGGATTCTGGGGAGATAACAGTGGCACTATACTCTAAAACGCCCATAAAACTGAATAAAGCCAGGAGTAGAGCAAAATCAAAGATTCACAGATAATGTCTACCATGAAATCAGAACCAACCTCTAAATATAAGTAGGTGGGAACAAGCCACTGACAACTATGAGACCTGCATAGTCTCAGTACTGTGCGCAAAGAAATGCTGAGGAGGTATGAGAATGTCAGACAGCTGGAGAAGAGAGCCTCACAGTCAACAGTGAATGCTGTAGTGAAAGCCAGTCAGAAACAGAAAGTAGGAGTGAGTTCGGCACAATCCCATTTATAATAGAAATAGGTTGCAATGAGATAGAAGTAAGGTTTGATGGCACAGTCTGGGCCTCATAAACTTTCAAAATTAAAAGCCCCTTTCTAAGACAAAATCTCACTGAAGATAAGCTGCTGGGAATAGAACCCAAGTTGTAGAATACAGCAAAAAAAGAGACAAAGGTAAGAGAAGATTTAAAGTGGTGGAAACAGAAAAGACACAAAAAGTACAAGATATATGTGTATGTATGTGTGTGTGCATGCATGCACAATGTCTGTATTTCCCCACTTTACAAAAACTATAGGAGAGGGGCCGGCAGGTGGCATGGTGGTTAAAGGCGCTGGATTCCCACATGGCCGACCGTGGTTCAAGTCCTGGACCTGGCAGCTTGCTTTCTCACTCTCTCTCCCTCTCTCTCACTCTGTCCCTCTCTGGTCAAATTGAAATAAACAAATGAATAAATAATAAATAAAAAGTTAAATAAAATAATTAAAAAAAAAAAAAAAACTATAGGAGAGAGTCTGAAACTCACAAAGCTATCTTTTCTTGCCCTCTTTAAAGTATAGAAAAACTCATTTCACTAGTAGATAGTAAACAATAGAAAAAGATCTCAGTCAAATCCCATACAAAGTTGTTATGGTGTCAAGACAAG
The DNA here is from genome assembly GCF_000334495.1 of Tupaia belangeri chinensis. Taxonomy (NCBI): domain Eukaryota; kingdom Metazoa; phylum Chordata; class Mammalia; order Scandentia; family Tupaiidae; genus Tupaia; species Tupaia belangeri. Next base: position 982,767 of record NW_006159514.1, read on the forward strand.
CAAATGGGGGGAAATTAGTCTTTTCAACAATGCTGGGGCAACTAGATATTCTCATGCAAAAGAATAAAGTTTAATCCCCTCCTTCCTCATATTACAAACAGAATTTAATTCAAATGTATCATAGATCTAAATCAAAGAGTTGAAATTACAAAACTCTTACAAGAAAGAACAGCAATAAATCTTTGTGGTGTTGGACTTGGTAATATTTCTTAGATATAGAAGGAAAAGGACATGAGACAAAAAAAAAGTATATACACTGGATGATATCAAAATTAAATACTTGTGTGCTTCAAATGATACCATCGAGAAAGTGTAAAACCTACACAATGGGAAAAAATATTTGCAAACCATTATTCTGATATGTGACTTGTATCCAGAACTCTTTCAAACAGCCAATAAGCATCATTAGTCATGAGAAGAATGCAAAACAAAACTACCATATGATGTTACCCACAACAAATGTGGGTAAAGATATGAGAAATCAGAACCCTCATAACTCATTGGTTGGAATATAAAATAGTGGTGAGGCACTAGGCACTATGAAAGACAGCTTGGCAGTTTCTCAAAACACTAATTAGTTACCATGTGACCCAACAATTCCACTCTTAAGTATATACCCAAGAAAAATGAAAACATGTGGGATCAGCAGATGGCGTAATGGTTATGTTGTTGGACTCCCACATGGCCGACTGTAGTTTGAGTCCCAGAACTGGCAGCTTCAAACGCATGCCAGGCACGTGTACATACATGCCCAAAATCCTGAGAGGAGAATGGAGGAGAAGGGATTGCAGAGTGGTCATCCCCTCTGGGGGGGGTTTCTCACTTTATGCCTCTCTCTCTCTCTCTCCCCAGTGAGCACATGTGCCCTATAGCAAAAAATCTCTCTTAAAAAACAAAAACAAATGTACATACCAAATGTGTATATAAATGTTCACAGCAGTGTTATTCATAATACCCCAAAGTGTAAACAACCCCAATGTTCATCAACTGATGAATGGATAAACAATAGATGGCATATCTATACAATGGGAATTATCTAGTCATAAAAAAATTAAGTACTGATATATGTTACAACATAGGTGATCCTTGAAAATATTATACGAAGTGCTAGGAGCCAGTACACACATTGTATGATTCATGAAATGTCCATGATCTGTTCCCAGAGGCATATCCATAGATACAGAGAGTAGATTAGTGATTTGCAGAAAATGAAGGAGAAGAAAATGAGGAGTGACCACAAATGGGTATAGGGCTTTTCTTTCTGAAATTCAAAAATGTTCTAAAATTAGATATTGGTGACAGTGAATATCTCATGAATCTACCAGAACCAGTAAATTGGGGTCAGCAGATGGCATGGTGTTGAGGACTTCCATATGGCCAACTGCAGTTTGAGTTCTAGGCCCGTCTGTTTCATTTATCACTTTTCCTCCCTCTCTTTCTGTTTCTTTTTGTTGAGTGCATGTGTCCTATTGCTAATTAAAAATTAAAAAAAAAATTAAATAAATCATTCTTTTTTTTTTTTTTTAAAGAGAGATTTTTGTGATAGGGCACGTGCACTCACTGGAGAGACAAAGAGATAAAAAGCGAGAAATCACCCCCCAAGAGGGATAGCCTCGCCACAATCCCTTCTCCTCTCAGGATTTTGGGCATGCATGCATGCACACATGCCCGACATGAGTTAAGCCTCTGGGTCTGGGATTCGAACCATAGTTGACTACATGGGAGTCCAGTGACATAACCGTTATGCCATCTGCTGGTCCCAAAATAAATCATTCTTAAAAAATAAAGAACCAATAAGCTGTATACTTTAAAAAGGTAACTATTATGGTATATGAATTTTATCATCTCAATAAAACTGTTCTTTAAAAAATTAAAGAAGAGACAAAGTAGATTTTTAAAAAGCAGTAGACAAAGATTAAAAAAGAAATATTCATAGAGGCAGGGTCTAGGAAGAAACAAAAAGAAAGTAATAATACAGAATACCAAAAATAAAACAACTCCCCTAAAATACAAGACAGCTTAAAACTACATATTGAAAGGTTATCCTGTGTATATAGGAAAATTGACCTGTTAAAGGAAAGAAAAAAAAGTCAGGTGATCATCTGGTTTTTCTTTTCTTTTTTTTTAGAACAACAACTCACAGGACCAGCAGGTGGCATGGTGGTTAAAGTGCTGGACACTCCCATATGGCCGACTGTGGTTTGAGTACCGGACCTGGTGGCTTGCTTTCTCACTCTCCCACCCTCTATGTATCTCTCCCTGGTCAAATTAGACTAAATGAATGAATAAATAAATAATAATAATAAAAAGAACTTTACAAGTAAGAACAAGAAAATCAGAGTGTCATGAGACAGTTTGTGCCAGAAGACAACAGAGTAACTAACATATTTAAAGTACACGAAGAAAATGTAAATCATGAATGTTATACACATACTAACCTTTATACCTATACTCTTCACTAATATGGGGGTAATGCACTTACGTGTACCTTTCTGAGGAATCTACTAAAAATAAGCTACAGACGGAACAAAAAGACTGAAGAAATTTCAACATAAAGACTGGTCAATATCCATGGGATTCATGAGTGCAGGCTTCTCTTCACAGGATTATAAACAATCTGTAAGTACGCAAGGGCCGGCTCTGTGGGCCTAGTAGTTAAGGCAGCCAAATCTCACATGGCTGATCCCGTATTTCAAGTCCTGAACCTGGAGGCCTGAAAAACAGGCTGGGTGTGTGTGCGTGCAAGTCAAAAACCCCAAAAAGAGGGAGAAATGGAGAAGGGACTGTAGCATAGCCATTCCTCATTGAGGACAATTTCTCCCTTTTACTCGTTCTCTGACCAATGCATTTGCCCTCTGACAAAAAAAAAAAAAAAAGACTACCACTACACACAATAATATGTATGATATCACAGGAATTCAAAATCTAGACTGTGGGACCGGCAGGTGGCATGGTGGCTAAGGGTGCTGGACTCCCACATGGCTGACCATGGTTCGAGCCCCAGACCTCATGGCTTGCTTTCTCACTTTCCGTCTCTTTCACTCTCTCTCACTCTGCCCCCTCTGATCAATTTAAAATAAATAAGTAAACAAAATAATTCTTAAAAAAAAATCCAGACTGCAAGAAACCTACAGGACAACTAACCTGGTTTCTTCTTCAAGAACAAAACAACAAGAAAAAAGAGGGAAGGAAATCTAAAGAAAGGGGCTTAGAGGCTAGGTGGCAGCTCGGCAGTGATACGACTGCATTTTCATAGGAAAAGTACTAGGTCTGCTTCCTTGGGATCGCTGAACACACTGGGGAAGCACATGTGTGTCTGTGATCCAGACCAGGTAAGACTAGGGGCAGATTGCAGCATGAAGATGCTGTTGGGGTGTCTGTCTCTATGATCTCTCTCTCAGAAGAAATAAATCAATTTCTAAAAAAAACACAAAAAAACAAAAAAAAACCTTCAGTTGGCATTTGTATACATTTAACATCAATACTATGTATTAATGTGAAATTGCAAATTAAAGTCTCAAATGGATTATTTAAGTACTTTTAAAAAGTAATTTTTTTCAGGACCAGTAGATGGCGTAATGGGTATGTTGCTGGACTCCCATGTAGTCCACCGTGGTTTGAATCCCAGACCCGGTGGCTTAAACTCACACCAGGTGTGTGTGTGTGCGTGCTCAAGATCCCAAGAAGACAATGGAGAAGGGACTGCAGTGTGGCCATCCCCCCTGGGGGGTGATTTCTTACTTTCTGTCTCTCTGTCTCTCTCTGCCTTTCTGGCTAGCACATGTGCCCTATAGCAAAAACCTCTTAAAAAAGCGATTTTTTTCTTACGCACTACTGCCTAAATGGCAGAAAGCCAACAGAGATGACCTGGACTCTAGTCTCAGCCTTTTCAGAGCCAGCTTTTTTTTTCTTTCAAAGTATTATTTAATTATTATTATAATTTAATTTGCTACAGGGCATATGTGCTCACCAGACAGAGAAAGACAAAGAGAAAATGAGAAAGCAAGCCACCAGGTCCAGGACCTGAACCCTGGTCAGTCATGTTGGAGTCCAGCAACTTAACTACCACACCCCCCACTGGCTCCACCAGCAGCTAGCTTTAAGGGTTTCAGAGAGTCACTCCACCATTCTAAGCCTCTATTCTATTATTTATAAGACGAAGGCTTTGTATTGGTGGCTGTAAACCTTGACTATATGTCATAACCACCTAGAGAATTTAAGAAAACATGCTGTTGCCTGCCCCTGCCCCCCAGATATTGTGATTGAATTGGTCTGTGGTGCTACGTGAGCAACAAAAGGTTAACTGCCCAGGTGATTCTAATATGCAACCAAGCCTGAGAATCACTGAACTAGGTAATGCCTATAGATCTCTGAAGTTCTGACATTCTTACATACAAAAGGTTTATAACATATATTAGCCAAAAGAAAGAATCAAAAGAGGGAATCAAAATGAAGGGCTTCTTTGAAAGGTAGCATTTGAATACGTAAAAATGGCTCATTCTGGTACAATGACGAGAATAATTATGTGGTCAAGGGACAAACTATTTTTTTTTCTAAACTCTTTAAGGCTTACGCAGGGTTGAACAGTATCCTTCTAAAATTTATGTTACCTGGTACCTATAAATACGAACTCATTTGAAAATACAGTCTTTGCAAATACCATCAAGTTAAGACGAGGCCATACTGCGTTGGAGTGGGCCCTAGATTCTGCCAGGATTGGTACTGTTGAGACAAGAGAACTGGCACCCAGAGACAAACAGGTGGGATGCTACTTGAAGACAGGCAGAGACTGGAGGGATGAAGCTGCAGGCCAAGGAACACCAAGGACAGCTGGCGACCACCAGAAGCTGGGAGGGAAATAGGGGTCAGATTCTCCCCTGGTGTCTCCAAAAGTAACCTGCTGGCCAGCACCTTGATTTTGGACTTCCAGCCTCCATAACTCTGAGAGAGTAAATTTGTTTGTTTAAGCCACCCAGTTTCAGGTAATTTGTCCCAGCAGCCCTAGAAAACAAATAGAGATTAATTTTCAAACTGGGGAGGAGTTCTAGATTAATAACAGAGAGAGTCCCTATAGTAAGTATTAGGTTGTCAGAAGTCATGACATATTTTTCTGGTTTTCTATGCAAAAATGCATCATGATTTTTCTGACAACCCAGCAAATGAACAGGGAGGTGCTCCTCACAGACCTGGGAAATCAATATGTCCTCAACTAGGATCAGAGGAGAAATGATTAGATTCTCTCTCTCTCTCTAAAAAAAAAAAAAATAATAATTCTGGGGCCAGCAGGTCGTGCTGAAATTAAAATGGCTGGGTCCATGGCTCGAGTCCCAAACCTGGCAACATGAAAATCACACTGAGCACATGTGTGCCCAAAATCCTGACAGGAGAACGGAGAAGGAATTACAGCATGGCTATCCCCTCTAGGGTGTGATTTCTCTCTCTTTCTCTGGCAAGTGCATGTGTCCTATAGCAAATCAAAAAAAAAAAAAAAAAAAAAAAAGACTCTAAGAACAGAAATATCAACCTATGTAACCTGACTGAGGATAGACTTTTTGAGAAGCAATACATCTATTAAAAACAACTTGCAACACAAAAAACAATCTTAGAAGTGAAATGAAAAATAAAGACAGTACCCATCAAAGCACTGCAATAGGGAGTCTCAGCCAATAGATTTTGAGAATTACTATCTCAAGGCAAGACCATCTCTATCTGAAGATGAATGAATTAGGCTATCTTAGCTTGATGCCATTAAACATTCAAATTATAAAACTTCTTTTGTTCCAATTCTTTGCTCACTAAGCAATCTTCTGATTATAATTTGGCTTCCCATGTGGGTTGTCTACAGGGAAACAATGAGCTGGTCAGGCTGGCATGAGTATCTGGGCCTTCTGGCAGTTATGTTTTTCATCATAAATTAATAAATTGACATGCTTCAATGTAGGAGTGCCTTAGGGGCCTGTTAGTTCTAGTCAGCGCTCCCTAGCTAATCAACTCTACTAGACTGACAAAACTGAGTTTCTGAATATGCAGAGGAGAGGCTAGACACTGGCCAGTAACAAGTTACTGAGACAAATGCTGCTGTGTAGGATTGGGTCTGATTTCGGGTCAGTCTTCCCCAAGAAATACCACAACTGCAAAGCACTTTGTCATTTTGACTTGTCAATATGTGCATAGCAGTTACTCTAAACATTAGTAGGATCCTTTAACCCTGTTTTGATGCTAGTACACTCTGAGAATGAAATAAGCAAGTTATTAAAATAAAGAAAAGCTTATCAGACATTAAAAACATTAGAGATTGTGATACTTCAAGGTGCATATGGACTACAAAGTCTGAAAATTACCTAGTTTAAGAAATTAGCATGTTAACAGTCTTTGTCATCTTATGGAATATATGGTTCTGGCAGCTGTTTGTTCTGAGACCAAGAGTGTACTGTTCATACATCAAAACATTGTGTCCTCTTAAATAATCTTTGTTTTGAGAGTAATCTGTAACAAGTATAGTTAAATATGGGGGAGCATTAGCTAATTAACCAAGTCTACCCCAATCAAGCTCTTCCAGAACCCCAGATTACCCTGAAGAAGCTTTCGCAGCTCACTTACTCTCCCAACCCCCTTTCACTCCCACTGAAGTGCTAGTGAATTTTCAATTGGTATTTTGAGACAGTAACATTGTCTTCAAAATATATCAGAAGCAATGGCTTGGTTGGTTTCAACTTGACCAGTATAGAAAATAATTTATCTGTCTTTTATACTAAAAATAGCTGAGCCTGATAAAGTAATAAAAGCAATCTGATGAACCAAACTCTGTGACTATGTTATAAATTTTTGACCACATAAAGAATAAGACCACAAAAGTAGATCACCTAAAATTCAATTTGAGGCAGTGCCACACTGAAATTTCTAGGGATTTTTAGAAGGCTTACAGAAAGGAAGAGAAAAAGAAATATTGTTTTGTTATTGGGTAGAGCCAGATATTAAAGGAGAGAAAGATATATCATTATCTAATGATTCATTTTTCCAGTTTCTGGGGCTCAGTTCTTAGAGTCAGAAAGCACTTAAAATGTAAAGGCAGAGAAGTTAAATGTTTAAAAATCTAATAAATTCATGCATGTGAAGATACTAGTTTACAAAACTAAAAATGCATTGGAATGATGTTTTTAAAGAGAGGTTATTAAAAAACACTGTCTACTGTTCATTACCATTCATTATACATCAGCATTGTCTATTACTCATTATTACAGTTGCACAGGCACTATTGAAATGTTCAGAATACCAGTAACATAAGTAACCAGGAAGGGTAAATTCAAAATTTAAACAATGACAGTAGAGCCAAGGTATGTCCAAATATAAAGATATTTACTTAGCAGATTATTGTTGTTTTACCCTTCATAGGTAGGACTATGTGAATGTAGAAAAGTTAGAATAAAAGGTAATTCTTCTGATAACGTTTCAGAGGGTCACAATTAAAAACACACTGTTGTAAAGTCAGTGGTTGTGTGGTGGTTAAGGTTCCTGGGTCCCACATGGATGACTGCACAGTATTGGTCCTGGACTTGGTGGCTTGAAAAACACACCGAGCGCGTGTTCATGTGAGCCCAATATCCTGAAAGGAGAAATGGAAAAGGGATTGTGGCATGACCATCCCCCATGGGGTTCCTTTCTCACTTTCCTTTCCCCTGGGTGAGCATGTGCACCTGTAGCAAAACTGAAAATAAAAGCACTGTTCTATGCTGGTCCATTCTTTGGCCACTAACATTGGGGGGGGGGGCAGCGGCATGTATCATAGCTCAATTAATAAAGATGTCTTCTATATAAGGGTCAAGGAAGAAAGCAATGCCTAGCTAATTAGCAAGGAAAGAGGCCTGCCTACCGATGATTCTTATTCAGAAGGCACCTCTATGCTGAAATACAGTAAAATAGAGGAGCAAAAATAACCAGCAACCAACTAGCTATTGAGTACCACAAAATAAGTATCAATCAGTCTGCTATTATAGGTAAGTTCAATTTTTTTTCTTTAGAGATTTTTGCTATAGAGCATGCGTGCTTGCTAGAGAGAGAAAGAGACAGAAAGTAAAAAATCACCCCCAAGGGAGATAATCATGTTGAAATCCATTCTCCCCTTGGGATTTTGGGCGCACACGGGCTCAGAGTTGCATTTTAAGCTGCTGGGTCCATGACTCGAACTGCAGCAAATCACATAAAACCTTAACCACTACGTCACCAGCTGCCCTCTCTCTCTCTTTTAAAGATTTTTGCTGTAGGGTATGCGTGTACTTGCTTAAGAGAGACAGAGAGAAAGAGGGAAAGTAAGAAATCACCCCCCCCACCCCCAGGAGGGATGGCCATGCTGTAGTCCCTTCTCCTCCATTCTCCTCTTGAGGTTTTTGGCACACAAGCAAATACGTCCTGTGTAATTTTCAAGCTTCTGAGTGTGGGACTTGAACCATGGTTGACCATGTGGGAGTTTAGCGTCTTAACTACCATGCCATCTTCTGTCCCTGAAGAACATCTTTTATGACCACTAAGTTTTCTCAAAGAAAAGGAAAAACTAAAGAAGGTCTTCATTTCATGAATTATTCAGAAAGTCAACATTTAGGGATAAGGTAAAGAAAAACAAAAGATGTGATACTGCAGAAAAACTAATTGCAAAGTTAAGGCACTTTAATTACAAAGTGGGGTCAAATGAAAGTACAGAGTCTGTCACAGGGGGTAACATTCCCTACTTGGGTTTGTCGAGATTTTCAACAGCACAGGGCAGTGCCACATTTAACTGGAATTGCTGCAGGGTCAGGAAACACTTTATCACACAAATGGGTTTTTCAAGGAACTGCTGTTTATTTTTTTATTTTTTTTTTTTTGGAGAGGTTTTTGCTATAGGGCCCGTGTACTTGCCAGAGAGACAGAGAGACAGAAAGCGAGAAATCACCCCCCAGGGGGGGATGGCCACGCCACAATCCCTTCTCCTCCATTCTTTCGGGATCTTGGGCACATACACACACGCGCCTGGCTTAAATTTAAGCCACCAGGTCCGAGACTCGAACCGTGGTCGACTGCATGGGATTTCAGTGACACAGCCATTACGCTAACTGCTGGTCCCACTGCTATTTATTAAAACCCATACTACTCAAATATTTATTGTAGAACAATTATATCTATATATTTGTGCCTTTATACAATACTTTTTTAATGATTCAAGATTATCATGTATAGCCCTTCTCTACAGAAGTTACTGCAAATCAGTTTATATTGGTCTTTTCTCTATTTCCATCAGCTCTGTGAGCTACTGCAATTCTGAAAAAGCCTCTAAAAGCTGTCCAAAGAGCAAATCAAATGTACGGTGTCTGAACTGACCTAAACGACAACTACATGAGGTGCTAGAAGTACTCGGGCTTTTCCCTATCTCGAACCACGAAGCAGGCTATCTGGGACCCAGGTTTCCCCAACCAACAGGCCACAAGGCTGACCTTTCTCCCCAACTCAGTTCAAGGTACACCAGTTCAGTGCTGGAATAGCTTCAAGTGGTGAGAAGACTGGTCTTTGATTATGCGTAGGGTTACCCTATTTGTCAGTGCACTTTGATGAAAACTATAACATGTAGTAGCTCATTCACATTCTGTATAACTTCTTACCAAGTCTGAGCTATTAATAAACAATCCTAAGCTATTTAAAAGCTTTTTACGTCTTTCCTATGTAGTATTAGAGCACCACCTTGTGTCAGCACTTCGATCAAATGAGCAGACATCTGTATTTTAGATACCTTAGTTGTCCAAAGTTTTACCGTCCAGTCAAATGATGACGTGACAAAGAGATGTGAGAAGTCAACTGCTCCCACAGCTGCGTGACAATGGATGCCAGTGATTGGTCCTTGATGCCCCTCAAACATCTCACTGATTCCAGCTTTGCTATTCCAATAGAGTGAAAATGTTAGAGAGATCTCTTACAAGCAGAGATGATAGATTATAAACACATTTTATTGTGGCTTTTATATTAGATCATGACTTAATTGCAGCAAAGTGAACTCTGTGCTCTGAGCCTAGCACTTTAACACATCAGAACACTCATGTTGAGTGTTAGTCTATCCGGACATGATGATTACTTTACTAAAGCAAGAAGTACATTTGGAACCATCAGCATGAAGTTGCTGACAACAGAACTCAAGTCCAATATCTGAGGGGGTGGAATAGAGACAAAGGGATGCCACATGTAACGGAGACAATCTGGGCTGCTTTTAAATGAAAAGCTTTGAAAGGAAGGTGATCTGTGTTTGAGATGAAATCTGGACACTCAATTTTTTTAAAGGAAGCAATTGATAAGGTACAGCTAGACAATTTCAAAACAGATTGAACAGCAGGAGAAATACTAGTCAATTTAAAATGTGTTCGTGACATTACTGTACAATTATCAGGCAGACAGAACTAAAGCTCAAAGTCCAAATAAACAGAAATAGAAAAACCTTATTTGCAAATGTAAATGTCAGTATGTGGCACGTGCTTATTGTATTTGTAACTGCTGAACATTTCTCTCTTATGCTAACTACTTTGAGTGTGCACACACACAACCACAATACACCATGACCCGTGAATTCAGAACACCCCATGAATCCAAAATGATCATTAAAAAAAATGTATTCAATTTTTAATTTCACATAATCTGTCACAAATAATGAGTGGCTCTAGAATAGACCTCTTAAATAAGGCGTAATTTGTTTCAATGAGGTTATTCAAGGTAGAATTTTAAATAATGTGCAAATACTAGTTGAGGCTGTACCTGCCATGGCGGCATGCTGTGTACACAGAACCTTCTTCACTCCCAACAACAAAGTTGTTGACATCTCCAACAGGGAAGGACATAGATGTCACAGCTACTGCCTTTGACTGTTTATGAACCAACTCCATGCTATCCTACATTGAAAAAATGAGATTATTTTGTAAACTTGAAATTTGAATTTTTCTGCAGAAAAACTTCTAATTGGTTTGTGAATAACTGTCTTATTCTAACATAAATCATCTCGTTTAAATGAAGCAGATTTAACAAAAAAAATATACAACAAACTACTTAACAATGTTTATATTTATAAGTTATTATAAAACGGTTTATGAAAAACTTCAGCTGGGGTATATACGCACTTAAAAAAAAAGCAACATCAGCCTCTAAGTTTCAGTGCTTTCCAATTTTAACTTACCTGTGGATGAGAAAGCATGTCCAGGCTCCAAGAACAAATTTTTCCATCAGTAGAGATGCTAATCAGATTGTGAGCATTTTGTGTTCCAACAACATTTACACAATATACAGGGTGCTGGGGACATTTAAAGAAAGTTTTCAGGAATTATTTTAGCAAAAATTGAAACAAAAATTTAGACTAATTTTTAAGTATTCTGTTTCATATCAAAACAATATCACAGCTTAGAATTAAAAAAAAAATTAGAGTTTGCTATGGAGTGTGTGCACTTGCTAGAGAGAGAGAAAGGGAAAGTGAGAAGTCACTCCCCAGCGGGGATGGTCATGCAGGAACCCCTTCTCCTCCATTCTCCTCTCAAGATTTTGGGCATGCACGCAGATGTGCCCAGCATGTTTTATAAGCTGCTAGCTAGGTCCAGGATTGAAACTGCACAATCGGTCATGTGGAATCCAGCACCTTAACCACCACGCAACCGGTTGGCCTGAGAGTATTTTTGATGTGCTGTTTACTACTAGTCTGTTGATTAACAAAAGGCTGTCTCAGGAGATGAGTTTCTGATGAAACAGATCTCCAAAAATACAGAAATAAGGCCTTCCTTGCTAGCTGCTAAATGATGAGAAATTTGTACATCAAAGGAAGCACATTCTGAGACTGCTCTGATGGACAGTGCTAAGTAGTTAATGGTGAAGAGGTATGGAAGTCTCAAGGAAATAACCTGCTTTACTTACTGTGTGTGCAGCAGCTGACAGTGGAGTTCTCTGCACTGGAGTTCTTTTATTGCTACGGTTATCCCAAAGTACAATTTGGCCAGAATATGTGCCACCAACAACAAGATTTGGATGAAATTTTGCAAATGTAGCTGACATCACAGCAGACTGCAAGAAGGTTAAGATTTTTATACTTGAGATTCAAATGAAAAAAGCTTGATAAGTTATGAAAATGTTATCTAAAATATTTCCTTCTTAAGGTATTAGAATTTATGTTTTATTTCAAAAGTATAAAATGTACCTTTAGAATATTTTTGCTTAAAGTCAATCCAATATAATGACTGTTTATATAAATGCTTACACAGCTTATCAAAGAAAGCAAAAAATTATTTCATTTGATTACAGCATTAAAAAGATAACTGACCCCACATTGGCTTTTGACAGTAAGCTGACAGTAGTGTACATGCTAGTTTTGATTGCGATAAATGTTTATTCAGGATTATGACATTATTAAGAGACTTTTAACTCATGCAACTAGAAAAGGCTTACAAATTCTAACCTTCTACTAAATCCACTTTATAAATCTGCATCTGTTTCCTACTTCAACCATATGTTTCTACTTAAAACTATCTAGTTCCAACTCCTGAGGCCATGTATAAGTAATTCAGTGGGCCAACCATCTAATTGTATATTCAGCAAATAAGTTCCTGAGAAACTCCCTGTAGAAAAGACATTTTATAAAAGATTCCTTTTATACAATCAATCACAATAACAGAAAATCACTACTGCAAAGGACTTTAGGTGTGATTAAACATTATAAGAGATGTCAGAAAAGCTACAGAAGGCAGATCATGTTGAACTGAGAAGTCTTCAGTTTTCTGTTAACATCTGTTTGCAAATATGGGGTGGTTTAGTAAATGCCAATCCAATGAAATCATTATGTTGACAAGAAAAGAAAAAAGGCACTTGTCTACATTCATTATGAATTCTTAAACTTGGGAAAGACTGTTAGAAGACCATCTTACCTGGCAGTGAAACACATACTCTGGGGTAGTTTTTTTGTATTTCATATTCCACACAAGGGCCACACCATCAGGCTCATGAGGTGCATCTTCATTGTTATTGTAAGAAGCCACGAGTAACTCTGGATACTGCTCACAAGAATCAAGTGGAAAAGAAATGCTATGCTTAATAAGAACTGTCTTATGTTCCTCTTTATTAAACTATTTTTACAAGATTACTCTGAAAACAAAAAAAAGAACAAAACAAGTATCTAACACTCAAAAAAGATATCTCTAGTTATACTTGTTGGGGCATTTGGTATAACTTTAAATTATTACAGTTAATCATTTAAAATGTTTTTCATGTTAAAACAATTAAAATATGTGTTTATATTTATACGACATCATTTATACAAATGATTTGGTGAGCAATGGAAATCAGTAAACTAGGCTGAGGCATAAAGAACATTTTGAATTTTAAATATAATGCTCCTAATCTTTTCTTCCAAAGTACCTAAGACAAAACAAATATAAATTAGAACTATCATCCATTATTTTTAAAAAATGATACAATATTGATTTAATTGCATGAAGTCCCATAATTAAAATAACTTGCTAATTATAAATTCAAATATGAGTTAATGGCAACCAATTTTGTTATATTTTACCTGAGACGACCAATCCAAACAACTAACGACCCGATGTTTTGACCAACGTTCGTCAAAAAATTGTCGATTTAGTGACAGTTTAGCACCTGCTTGAATCTCTCTACAGAAAAAAAGCAAAGCCCATCCCAAAAGATGGTGTTATAACTTATCTCTTAAAGCAATTTAACACTGTTGAAACTATAATCATGTCAATTAAACATTACCCTTCTTTGTCTTCCAAATCTCTTCCACTATAGTCAAAAAAGATGTTAATCTGCTCAGAAAGAGCTCTTTCTACAATTCTTGTAGAATGGTCAAAGAAACTTAAAAATTCCTCAGAGTGTAAAATTTGTTGCTTTTCTTCTTCAGTTAGCTCATGAGGAGGAGCTGGAAAACAAAATTTTTTTTGAAGTCCGATTTATGTCAGTCAAATCATGTCAACTCACTATGAAAGTCAGGATCAATGAATGCCACACATTCTTTCTCAACCAGATTCACCTCTTTATTTTAGAGCCTCTTAGTCTATTTTAAATACAAAAATAATTTCAAAATCTTAATACGAACCAATAAAATCTGTTAAAGTCAAATTCTTTTTTTTCCCCACTATCTCCCCTGAAGTCAAATTCTTTAATATACCTTTATTATCACTTTCTTCATCTTTTTTCAAGGTTTTCTCTTCCTCAGGTTCAATAGGTGGTTTGGGAGTCACTACATCATCTTCTTCCTCTTCATCTGGGAAAACAAAAACAAAAAACCCACAATAAAACAAAAATTATTTTTATAGCTGGTAACTTGTAAGGTACTATTTCAGAAGGTGTTATAACTCCCTAGGTAAAAGCAAAAGTAAACCACTGACGAGACAGAACAAGTACAAATAATATAAATTTTATCATCGCGATCTTAGAGGAAGAATTAAGTGGAATCTTTGAGTTTCTGTACATATCTATGTGGCACTTCATCAATAGGCATACTAAATTCTGTAGCTACATAAACTGAAAGAAGATATATAAGCAACTAGGATGAGTTCCTCTTAGAAGTCTCTAAACGCTTACAAGCATTTATCATTCCAGACAGAACAACATGCAACTCCTGCATAGTTTTATATAGCATGCTGACACATTAATGCTGTAGAATGAAGAAAATCAAATGTCTAAAATAGCCTACAGAGCCGGCTGCTTACTTGTGATCTGAAATCATCAGTGTCTAATGGGCCTTCATATGGCATAAAGATGGCTTACATTAACTCTCAGGTTGCTATTTGAGAGGCAGATTTTAGAGATAATAGCTAAGAGACCACATTTTCTATTCTGTCATTTTAAATGCAAGTCTCATTATCTACTGTTATATGATGTGCCAATAAGCACTTAAAATCTTGTTTTCTTAATTCGAATTAAAAAATATAAATTGAGATAATAAACAATGCTTATGAGACTTTAAAAAAATTACAAAATCCCTTATATCCCTAAACCAGGAAGTAAGTTAAAATGATTTATTTTAAAATGTTACAGGACATACAATCTTGCCTACTTTCTTTTTTGCTACACACTGAGATGGATTTTTATGAAGAAAATGTTTATTTTTATTGCCTGAACACACATGTTATTTATCTATAAGAGAATGGCAGCAGGCATCTGCAGCAGAGTGCAACTCAAGTAATGAGAGTCTATTCAATCCAGGACTTTACTTGTTAGTTAGAGTCATGTCTCTGACCCATGTTCAGAATTATCGAAAACACGCACATATACAACGCACACAAAAGAATGGTCAAGGGTGGGAACCAGCTGCCAAGTCATGGTCCCAGCAGCCAGGCCAGCTGACTAGATAGCAACAACCAGATGGCACTGCTGGGATTGTGTCTTTCTGCTACAAGGTGGCAATGGGATGGCATAACATTCTTCCGCTTGACTGCTTCCAATCCTGTGTCTCTCCCCAATGGCGAGCCTGTGCAATTACCCACACTCCAGGAGGCCTACAGACAAGCCTTTACCCTGCAAACAAAATGCAGCTTGTAGGCCACACCAGCTGCCAAACCACACACATAGTGTTAGGTTTAGAGAGCGATGAAAATCTTTCTAACTCTATAGTATAAGCAATAAAATATAACTGTACCTGTGGAAAGAAAGCTTTAAATGACACTGTATAATGCACACAATGATACAACCTCCAACTTAATCAAAATGATAATGACGTATGCCAATCCTACATTACTTGAAATTGAGCGATTTTTACGTTCTGACAAGTTTACAGAACTAGGATAAATGGCACGAATGATTTCAATATATGCTCATACTTTTGAACCAAATGGTGAAGGTTAAAATTTTTCCTTTCAAGGGCCTCAATCAGCCACAAAGGAAAACAGTAATCACTGTCTTTTCAGCCAGCCCAACCGCATTTGTCAGCCCTTTCTCCGTCAATGCAGCCAGAGCAATCAACCTGCCAAACATTCAGAATGGAAAAACAATCTGAAAATACAGGGTATAATGCACCTGCCAGTGAAAATGGCCATTTCAAGAAAAGCTAGTGATCTCAGTGACCCTGCTGAGGAGGCGGTGGTGCAAAGGGGAAAGAACACGTAAAAGAATTCTTAGTGATCGCCACTCTCTTGCACATTGACACTTCCTTACAAAGCATGCCAATTACAGCTTTTGTGCTACTTAAAAAAATGAAAGCTTTTTTGGGCAAAATAATCACATAGAAAAACAGAAAGACACTACTCCTTTTTAGATGAATTCTCATATACAACAGATTATTAATCTGAAAACAGTATAACTGGTGGCGATTCTATACTGCACTGTTCAAACATTAGGATGAAATCATGCCATAAATTCACCTGCAGGTATAATATGATCAAATAATTTGATTACATTTAATTTGAAACTTGACTTTTAGAATAAAAGGATATTTATTTAATAAAAAATTAAGTATAAGGAATTTTGTTTTTCCATTTTCTGCTAGTACTATCAGTTTGCTCATTTTTTTTTTCTTTTTACCAGTAGGGTTTACTGTATATAAATCCTAAAATCAAAGATAAGAATTTTGAGTCACCCTGGACAGGTCATTCTTGAGCATTGTGAATTATAAATTACAGCCTCCGACCCACATCTTATTCTCCTCCCTCAACTTTGTTGCATTATACTGCTTCTAAGTACTATTTCCAATGACAGGTGTCAAATTCCTGTCATAATGCATATGGTCAGTACTTTAGTGCTAAGTGACCTCATAATCTACATATTTAACAGGAAAGATCTTGTTTATAGACACTCTTTTCCTTTTAGAGTTTAAAATGTAGATGATGCCTGTGAGACAGTGATCTATACCTGCGTACTACGTAGAATTTGCCATGCCTATTTGTGCATATGTTATTTTAGTTGTAGCTGAAATGATGAATACCAACTATTTAAATACACATGCTTTCAGGGTTTTATTTTAGAATGAATGTACATACCTCCTTTACTACACGGATTAAAAACAAATTTTAAAACTTTAATTGGTACTTAATTCCAAATCTCATACAAGTGATTAAACAATACAATTCAAGGGAACAAAAACCAAGATATGCTATTTTTTAAAATGGCAAAATATAATCCTTTCATTATAAAGCTGATCTTATACAATGACCAAATATTTGTCCTAATGTCTATTCCAGCGTAAAGAATGTCCCTCTGAAACAAATGCACTTCTCTTATTTTAAATTAATATGATAGCTATTAAATGACTATTGACATGGCCAAATATATAGTATTATAGTCCTACAGGTTTCCTAAGCTAGTCGCTATTACATGATCTGCTATAAGATACCTAAAAGTATTATAGGAAAGACGGTAACAGAATAAGAAGACTGAAAAATGGAACTGCCATGTCACATCAATTTATTGATGAATATTCATTAAAATATGCTAAGTGGTTAACTCCATGCTTTCTCTGACAGGGAATCTAAGGTTATAAACTGAGCAGTAAAGAGTGCATAAAAGTAGCAGTTACTTTTAAAATGACAAACCTCTTGTCAATGAATGCTAAAACCAGGTTTAATGAACCATTGAATTTTTACTTTAAGTTAACGTCAAAATTGTGATGTATTTTGGTGAGATGGAAAGAAAACTGTTCTGTAAATTAAGCTGCACCTAGAAATAATACCAAAGAATGAAATTCCAGTTGTCGGAATAATCTGTTACAATGGAGTCGGTTAATCAAAGTTAAATCATCTGTGAAATGGGTGGCTTTTGTTAAACTGCAGGAACGAGTCTTCAAAGTAAGTTTTCTCATCTGTATGTCATAGTACCTTTAAGAAACATTTACAGT
The DNA here is from genome assembly GCF_000334495.1 of Tupaia belangeri chinensis. Lineage (NCBI taxonomy): Eukaryota > Metazoa > Chordata > Mammalia > Scandentia > Tupaiidae > Tupaia > Tupaia belangeri. Next base: position 1,000,600 of record NW_006159514.1, read on the forward strand.
AAGAATAAGTCACAAGGTGTACCTTGAACTAATTAAAAATATTACAATGCATTTAAAAGGTAATATACAAGAACTCCAAAGCTCCTCACAAAACAAACAGTGCTACTTTTCACTAATCATGCTTCTCAATGTGAGGTGAAAAACAAATTGTATCATTAATGCACTGTTGTTAGGAAATCCATTTATTGTCTATCAATTCATCATGTAGTTTTATGACATTGCTGGACCTTATTTTATGACAATTTAATATCCTATGAAGAATTTTTAATTTATAAAGTAGTCTGATTACTCCTAGTACAAAGGAAGTTGTCACTGAGCTCTAATTAACAGTAAATTTGCAGCATATATAAATGAGACTTACACAAATTCAACTCATGAATAATTTCGCAAACATCTATGAGATCAAAGGGAAATACTTCAATCATTAGTTTAAAAATACAGGCCAGGATTGGAGACGTGGCACAGCCATAACTGTGCTGCTTAAAAGAAGTTGGATACCACATGGTGACTGCAGTTCAAATCCCTGTCCTGGTTGCCCTAAATCATGTTGGGCACATGCTTGCATGCCCAGGATCCAATGGGCTGGAGGGCAGGAGACCTTTAGGAGGCGGATTGCAGTATGTCTAACCCTGGGAGGGAGCTCTCTTCCTTCGTCTTTTCCTCCCTCTCTCACAAGTGTGCACACGTGCCCTATTGTGAATAAAGGGGAAAAAACAGGTGGAACAGAAATGATTCTCCTTTAATATTTTCAAAATAACCTATTCTTTTTATCCCTCTTTCTTTCTTATTCAAAGTTTAGTTCTTCCATGAATGAAGGAGGGAAGAGAGAGGGATTGAGACAGACAACAGCCCTAGCAGGGTCCCAATACTGCGATCCATCCCCAGCATTCAGCTAACCTGGGCTCATAGGCAAGTATGAGCCTAGCACACCCAGAAAGGGCTTGGATTTGAACAGGGAATCTTCCCATCTGGGACTGCCTCACAGAGCATCATATGTTACTGTTCTGCTACTGTCTGGCTCCCAAAATAATCCTTTCTTTTCTGGATCAACATCTTTTTTTTTTTTTTTTTTTTTTCTTTTAGAGGTTTTTTGCTATAGGGCGTGTGTGCTCGCCAGAAAGACAGAGACAGAGACAGAAAGTGAGAAACCATCCTCCAGGGGAGATGGCCACACCGCAATCCCTTCTCCTCCATTCTCCTCTCAGGATCTTGGGCATGCACGCATACACGCCCAGCATGAGTTTAAGCCACCAGGTCCGGGACTCGAACCATGGCTGACTACATGGGAGTCCAGCACATAGCCATTACACCAACTGCTGGTCCCGATCGACATCATTTTGAATCAATCCATTTATACATTATTTCATCTTCTTATACCCTGACTCTTAAAAAACAAACATATTTTTAAAAAAATATTTTCTAAGACAAAGCTCCATGAATGGATCAATAAAATCTATTTTCTTTTTAACTCCATTTATTATTATCATTATTTATTTATTTTTAAATTTGACCAGAGGGAGACCGAGAGAGAAGGAAAGAAAAAGTGAGAAAGCAAGCTGCTAGGTCTGGGACTCAAACCATAATTGGCCATGTGGGAGTCCAGCACCTTTAACCATCACACCACCTGCTGCTCCTTCTAGTTTCTTTTTTAAAACTTGTAGAATAAGATGCATGGTGAATTGTATTTCCTTACTAATTTGTCTCTCCAACAAGGGAAAAATATATGGCCAGCTTTTTAATCAGGAAGTATTGTAAATGTTAATCTGGGAAAAAAAGAAGAGGACTAACAGTTAAATAATACTATCTATTTTAACACAGAATATATCTTGCAACAGTCTTTTAATATAAAATTTGGATTTTGTTTTTGCAGTATTGGCATCAGTAACATAAATACTATTATCTGTGATATCATCAAATATTATATTTTTTGAGACCATAGTTTCAGATAAACTGTTTAAAGATTTTCAGTCAGGATTAAGAACAAATTTCAATTTTCAATTATATTTTTATTCTCAAAAGTTCTCTAAATCTGGGAACCAGCAGTTAGTGTAATGGCTGTGTTGCTGGACTCCCATGTAGTTGACCACGGTTCGTGTCCCGAACCCGGTGGCTTAAAACTCATGCCAGGCGTGTGTGAGTGCATGCCCAAGATCCCGAGAGGAGAATGGAGGAGAAGGGATTGCGGTGTGACCATCCCCCCTGTGGGGTGATTTCTCGCTTTCTGTCTCTATGTCTCTCTCTGTCTGTCTGGCGAGCGCACGCACCCTATAGCGAAAACCTCTCCAAAAAAAAAAAAAAAAGAAAAAGTTCTCTAAATCTGTGAAGGCTAAAAAGAAATTTATGAAATGTATTATTTATTCTGAAATTTAAAAATATATATTTCCGATGAGAGTAATACTAACCAGAGACCTACAAATTTGATCTACTTGGAGAGTACAGACTCCAGGTATTTAGATCATGCAAAAGTAGTAAGAGCTGTAATCATTTTCTGTACATGATAAATGCTAATCAACAGGTATCAAGAAAAAAATCACTATTAAAACAATACCAACAACATTACAAAGAAGTAGAATGGAATCAGAGAAATGGCACTTTGCTAGAAATCAAGTGTCAGGTTGACATTCTCTCATGCTGTGGACTTAGGCTTACCAATTAACTTCCCTGGGCCTCAGTTTCCTCAGATGTAAATAAGCTGGGTAAGGTAGATAACCTTTATGATTTCTTCTGCCTTTTAAAATCTTGTCTTTTAAAAATAGCAATAAATAAATAAACATGTATGCTGAAGTAGTAGCTTAAGAAAAAAAAAAAAACACACAAAAACCATTTTCCAAAGTGTTAAAACTTTCAAAAGGTAAGAAGAAACTAACTGTTCCAGTAGCATATCTGTGGGCAACACACTCCTGCCATGAGAAGCTTTTTACCTGCCGAGAAGGAAATTGACTGAGGTCACATGGTCCTAGTCAATTTCATTCACAGTAGGTGCTTTAAGATAGCAAAGCACCTCAGTTCAGGAACAGCACTACCAACTTACAGAGTAAACTTGAAAGTAAGAAGATGGCTAGAATGGGGAAAAAGAAAAAGAAGACAGAATGAAAATTGTCTTAAAAATAAAGCAACAACAGGTTTGGCTATTTGAGAAAAAAATGGAAGAAAGGTTAAGAGTTAAGTCTAAGTCCCATTTTTACCTTTGATTTGGTAACTCACATTACTTTTGCACTCATTATACTGCCTACCAAGTTTAATTTACTGTCTGTTACACTCCAATTGTGATTTGGACAATTTTGTCTCATGGTGAGTTTTTGAATTTGTTACATAATTCTTAAATGGGAACTAAACAGGCTAAGTTTGAGAACCACTGTGTTAAAAAGCCCAAGTACAGTTAAGCAGTGTTTTCATTATAAAATCTTAATTTCAAGGTTTTTCTTTTTCTCTATTTTAAAACTTCTATAAATTGGGAAAAGAAACTTAATGTAAAACTTCCAGACATTACACTAATCATAATGATAAAGAAATAAAATTATTTCATTTTTCTAACTGATTCCAAAGGCTAAAGGTGCATTTATAACATTGGGACACATTTCTCATTCCCCTTCACTTTAATACTTCAACCTGTAAGTAAAAGGACCACAAGACCAAAGAAAGGGTATTCAAGTGCCTTCTTACATTGCATGTACTCAATAAACTTGCTAGACTGGAAATGAAGAAACATGGACCTTTATGAAATTGACATCCAAGTCTAGTCTACACAGGAAAATTTTAAAGACCGTGGTGCTGATGTGGACGTACCCATTAGACACTGGACTCAGTTCTATTCTGTCACTTTCACTCTCTAATCTGTAAAGATTAGAAAAATTCTATTTAACATCAGGAGAAATCAAAGGTACTTATTCATTATTCTGAGACAATCATTAAAAACATTTTCCTGGGCCAGCTGGTGGCGTGGTGGTTGGGGGTGCTGGATTCCTACATGGCTAACCACAGTTCGAGTCCTGGACCTAGCGGCTTGCTTTCTCACTTTCTCTTTCTCTCTCTGATTCTCTCTACTCAAACTGTAAGAAAAATAATAACAACAACAAATGGAATTGAATAAATAATTCTTAAAAAAAGGGGCATTTTCCAGATACACATGTCAATAAATAAGTTAACCAAACCATGGTATCCTTTAATAAAGTGTAAAAGTACAGGTTTAACCAATACATTTAGTGTGCAGGGTGACATTTTTCAGAAATGGATTATATAAACGAAAGTATTGTTACATAACCTTCTGTTTCACTTATATGTCGGTATCCATTTGTACTGGATTGGAACATAAATTGAACTTACTGTTGGTTACTATCATAAAAGCACAAAAGTTGCTGCTTCAGGGGCAGCATGAGTGACAAAGCACATCTTAGAATCAGTCAGACTTGCTTGCAATTACAGCTGCTAGCCAAAATTAATGTGACCCTTGATAAACTATCTCTTTCAGCTTCAACTTCTGATGCCAACAGATCCAAGACTTAACTTTTAGGGTCTTGGCAAGAGGATTACTAATTATGCAAAGCCCCTCATACTACGCTTGATAGACAGTGGGCACTCTTGGTTGTAATCATTTCCAGTCACCAAATTAAACATGAGATTTGGAAAACTGTTATAAAGAGCTAAGTTAATATATGTGAAAGAGGCTGATGGGTTTGATTTTGTTCACAGCATTCAGAAGGACAGAGAGAACACCTAATACCAATATACGTTTGTATCTAGCTAGCACATCGTCAGGGAATTCAAGAAAGCTGTAAAAGAGAATCTGTAATGGTTTCACTTCTGGACCTGAGAGCAAATAAAGATTAGGCTATCACAGAGTCATATTAAAACCAAGAACTGAGAATAATCACATGGTTTTATTCCATTTCATCAATAATTACTTACACTATAGCATTAACACTTGAAAAATAACCTATATTCCCAGTAGATGCTTCCAGAGTAAAAGCATGAAAATTAACATCACAAGTTGGCAAAAATCATTCTAAGTAGGTAAATGCAATTCATTCTTTCACCAAATATACATTGAGAGTACTAACTACCTGCCAGCTGCATCTTCGGCCAGGCGTTACAGTAAGGAAGAAGAAACAGTTCCTATGCTCATGAAAATTTGATAAAGAAGTATGACAGCACTAAAAATCTCACCCTGAATAATTTCAAACTCAAAGAACAGTTTTATCTTGTGTATTTAGGTTATTAATTTATCACACAAATCATGACCCTTTATTTTTGTAATTACGTGCATAGTAAGAATGGGAAAAATAATTATTTGAAAAATGCCAACATAACTTATATTATACCAACTATACTTGCGCATTAGTTCAAAGGCAATAAATTATGACATGTTCACATCTTAAAATTTACAGGCATCTCAAAAATAAACAAAAATGCAAACCTCAAGTAGGATACAAAACCATGTGCGTGTACACATGTACATATATATAAACATACAGAGAACTTTTTAGAAGACATATTCAGAGAAAACTGAATTCAGTCACGTACTGCACAGTGTTTAGGGCAACAATGGACCACATATGTGGTAGCGGTCCCATAAGACTTTAACAGGTTACACCATAGTCTAGGTGTGTAGAAGCCAATACCAGCCAGGTTTATGTAAGTGCACTCTGTGATTTGTTTATGCAATGACAAAGTCACCTAATGACACATTTCTCAGATCATATTCCTGTCAAGGGACACATGATTGTATGTTCACTGGAAACAAAGTATTAACAATGGAAAGTGCACAGTGGCATCATATACATTTCTATTTTATATCCTTTCATTCTTTCTAAATTCAGATATACTACTATAATAATTAGAAAAAATATTTTAAAGAAATGGAAGTATTCTCTTAAGCAGAATATAATAGGTATATCATAAATAGGCACTACCCCAAATAGCTTTAGAATGCTTTACATTTCAAACAGTCCAAAATCCATTTCATAAGTATGACAGTACAACTAAAAATACAGTCTCTAATTTATCGGCTGAGGGAAAAAAGTCAAGTTTATTTTTTAAATAATTCATTGCGCCCTCATTCTGGGTATTTCACTCACTTTCTAAGTTAACATACCTAATAATGTAGCTCCAAAAAGACAGACATTATAATACTTGTATTAATAGACCAGTTAACAAAAGAGCATTTTTAAAAAAATTCTACAGTATTAGTAGTCTTCATATGGACAGTTCAATACTTTATCCTTCTTTCATTCATTTTTTTTAAAGTTGGTTATGTCTCAAGTTTATTATCAGTAGCTTTTTTTCTGTTAAGATAATTTTTCGCCTACAAAAGCTATTTTACTAGGCCGAGCTGGCCTACTGTTTAAAAGACAGCTGGATCACACTTGGCCAACAGTGCAGTTTGAGTCCAGGACCCAGTGGCTTGAGAAAACACAGCAGGCATATGTGCACGAATGCCCAAAATCCTGAAAGGAAGGAGACATGGAGGAGGAGGGATTGCTGCACAACCGTGCCTGGTTATGTGTGTGTGTGTGTGTTTACATGCATACTTTTTTGCTCCCGGGCCCCTGCAGTGGAGCACACTCACCCTCTGGCATATTGTTTTAAAAAGCTATCTTATCAACCAATGAGGCAGCAAAAAAAAAAAAAGGTATCTGTAGAAATGAACATGGTCAAGTAAAAAATGGTGGGATAAAAATGTTACCCTGACTTCCTCAAAAATTTCAAAGCATAATTGTAAGATAATGCTAATGTTTTTGCAACAAATGAAAGAAAAAGTGTTAAGATATTTACTGCATTTCTATCTTTAGAGGGCAGAAAAAAGAGAGACATTAAAAGTGTGTGTGATCAGGACCAGCAGTTGGCGTAATGGCTATGTCGCTGGACTCCCATGTAGTTGACCACAGTTCGAGTCCTGGACCCAGTGACTTAAAACTCACACTGGGCACATGTGCGTGTGTGTCCAAGATCCCGGGAGGAGAATGGAGGAGAAGGGATTGCGGTGTGGCCATCCCCCCTGAGGGGTGATTTCTCGCTTTCTGTCTCTCTGTCTCTCTCTGTGTGGCGAACACACGCGCCCTAATAGCAAAAACCTCTCCAAAAAAAAAAAAAAAAGTGTGTGTGATGAATCAGCCCCATAAATTAGTGATTAAGAGAGCCAGATCCCACATGGCCTATGGCAGTTCAAATCTTGGCCCCAGGGGCTAGGAAAAAAAACGCACAGCTCAAATCCCAGTGGGGTGGAGAAATGAAGAAAAAGGGATTATGGTGTAACCATGCCCCGTTGGAGAGTGCTTTCTCCCTCCTTCTCTCTTGGTCTTGCACACAATGCGCTCTAGCAATTAAAAAAAAAAATAGTGTACATGATGACCTACTAGTGAGACAAGAGATTATAGTTATAACTCTAATTTGCTTTTAACATACATACGAATATGAATATTCAATACTTTTCTTTGGTAAAGGCTAGGAATTTCAAGTATTCCACCCACCTTTTGTTTACCTGCATTTTCTTGACTTCCTGCAATAAATATTACTTTTGTTTCTCCTTGGTGGAAGAAACATGGTAATTCAACTGAAATTTTGAAAATTAATTTAAACATTTGATAAGTAAAGTTTCTATGTTGTATTTTCTACAATTAAATAGGATTAGATTTTTCTAAATGTTAGAAAAAATGTTCCTTGGGACCAGCAGATGGCATAATGGTTATATCACTGGACTCCCACGAGGCTAACCGTGGTTTGAGTCCCAGACCCGGTGGCTTAAAACTCATGCTGCATGCATGTTAGTATGTGCCCAAAGTCTCAAGAGGAGTATGGAGGAGAAGGGCTGGCATGGCCATCTCCCCTGGGAGGATGATTTCTTGCTTTCTGTCTCTCTGGCAAGTGCATGTGCCCCATGGCAAAAATCTCTCTGAAAAAAAAATGTTCCTTGTGCAAACTATTAAAAGGATAGTTTTTTAAAAATGATCTACATCTTTTATCACAATTTTAAAATTGTCAATAACTCTAAAATCCATAACTAATTTAGTGGTAAACCCTGACATGATCAGAGGTAAAGCTATTTATAATAATTATTTATCTCACATAGTCTGTTCGCATCTTTTGCTGCCAAAATTTTGATGCTGCTGGAACTGTTAGAGTTTGGTACATATACATTATTACTTTTCTAAAATCTGAAAAATCCTGAATTCTTACACAGGCATAACTCATATTACTTTATGCTTGCATCAGTAGCTATTTAATAAAAATGTCTTTAAAATTTTTTTTTGGCCAGATGGCACAGGCACTTGCCAGAGAAACAAAGGGAAGTGGCAAGTGAGAAAGCATCCCCACCCCCACCCCCACCAAGGGAGATGATGACGCTGCAATCACTTCCTTCATCTCTCCTTTGGAGATTTTGAGCATTCACACTTATGCGCCCAGGGTGTTTTTCAAGTCACGGGGTCTGGGGCTAGAACCATGCAATTGGCCATGTGGGATCCAGTTGCCTTAACTACCACACCACCAGATGGCACTTTAATGAGATGAAAAATTAAAACTTATTCTCAATTTTAAAAATTATAGCTTTCTGGTTTTGCTTATATATTCAAATTAATATTTGTGCATTCTTCTCCACCTTACACACAGATTAAAGGCTAATAATCAATAGAGAAGAGTCCACAGATCATAAAAAAGGAAGTTCAAGAATCAAGTCTAGGGACCAGAAGTTAGCGTAATAGCTATGTCGCTGGATTCCCACATAGTCGACCGCAGTTCGAGTCCCAGACCTGCTGGCTTAAACTCACACCAAGCGCGTGTGCGTGCGTGCCCAAGATCCCAAGAGGAGAATGGAGGAGAATGGATTGCGGCGTGACCATCCCCTTTGGGGGGTGATTTCT
>NW_006159514.1:1009492-1009771 GCF_000334495.1 Tupaia belangeri chinensis
TACGAGGAACAGCCATTTCGAAAAACCCTCTCAAAAAAAAAAAAAAAAAAAAAGAATCAAGTCTAGATTTGTTTATTAGCATGAATAAAAATGGAGTCACTTCAGAATACAATAAATCCTACAGAAAAATAATTTACATGATTTAATTTACTGTGCATTCTTCTCTACCTTACACACAGATAAAGGCTAATAATCAATAGAGAAGAGCCCACAGATCATAAAAAAGGAAGTTCAAGAATCAAGTCTAGGGACCAGAAGTTATCGTCATAGATATGTAGT
>NW_006159514.1:1009977-1013837 GCF_000334495.1 Tupaia belangeri chinensis
GTAAAAACCCCTTCAAAAAAAAAAAAAAAAAAGAATCAAGTCTAGATTTGTTTATTAACATGAATAATAATGGAGGCACTTCAGAATACAATAAATTCTACAGAAAAATAATTTACATGATTTAATTTATTGTGGGACATTATTTTCTGGAGGAAAATTATTCTCAATGACAGAAACAGAACATTAGTAAGTTTTTCTGCTTCTAAAAGCAATACCTATCAATGACAAAATGAAGACTCAAAGACTTGAAATTTCTACATAATTAAAAAGTTTAAAAACTCTAAAAAAACAAAGGCATAAATACAGAAACCATAAGGCATTAGTTATCTGTTATCCTAAGAAAATATGTAAAAACAAAACAAAACAAAAAAGAAATACAACAAAAAGCAAAGGAAGAACCCACTTACGACAATCACAGTAAGGATAGATATTCACCTTCTTTGGGTTGGGCCATTACAGGAGTTTGAGTTTCCTTTGTATAGGTCACAATCTCTCGCGGAGGAAAGTCAACTTGTGTAATTTTAGCCATTCCAAGTTTAATAGGGCCTCGCCTATATTTAGTAGACAAAAAATGTTTTTAAATACAACAAATAATACATTTAGCTATATAAAATCATGTCACTTCAGAAAATTAAGAATTAAACATTCACATGCATCCAATATTATAATTTAAATTCCCCTTTTATTAAATTTTAGAAGAACAGTGAATTGACTTTATTTTAATGAAAGATTATAAGATAATGAAAGCAAAATATATTTCTGAATCATTCAGGGTGTTTATCTTTCAATTAAAAAAGGCAAATCATTTCATTTCTTAGAGCAAATGTGTGGGTTAATAAAAGCGTAAGAGGGCAGGAATTTCAAAGTGGACTGCTAAATAAGATTGGTTAGAGAACTGTTTTTAAGGAAGAGGTGTCTCTAGACTTTTTTTGAAGAGTTATATAGATATGGATTTCTCTCAGACCATGTTAAGTTCCCTTGATCATTAGCAGATTTCAAGTTTAAGACTGAAAAATGGATTTATAGTGAAAGCTTTTCTTTCACTTCTTACATTTAGTAGAAGTTGTCAATTTGAATTTCAAATATTTAAAATATTTGAAGAAAATTTATCAATATTGAAATATTTAGAATATTTAAATCTCTAATTCCTGCATGGTCAATATTATTGTCTATTCCATACAGACAGACAAAAGTTTAGATATTCTACATGAAAACAAAAGATCTTTTGAACACCAGTCACTTCTGTTTTAGTTAAAATTAAGGGATACATTCTTTTTTGACAAGTAGAAGAAAGTTATAGCCAAGGAAAATGGATCTAAAGAAAAATATCTTTTATTAGCTACCTGAGGGGGGTCTTCAGTTATTATATTAGGTGTTTAAATTCTAAACCAAATAAAGTATGCTTACAAACTCCCAAAGACATTCTTAGCTATGAAACTATCTTACTAGGGCATCTAATAAAGACACTGCTGCAATTTCCAGCATATTAAGCAGGGTATCTGAAATACTGGCAATATAACAACTTTCTTATATAAAGATCATTTTCAATTCTGTTAATAAGTAAATCCAAATCCTGTACCAAAAAAGTTTAATAAAACTAGTTCATTTTAAAAGTTAATTTTACCCAAGGTCCCAAATGTAGGTTACAGGACATATTTTTTTAAAGAAGTATTTTGGATGGAAAATTCATTTTGTATGCTGTAATGATGTATAGTGAATTAATATAAAAAAATTTAAAGAAAAGAAAAAAAGAATTATTTTATTTAACTTTAATTATTTATTTATTTTTATTTGTCGAGTGAGAGAGAGAGAGTGAAAGTGAGAAAGCAAGCCCCCAGGTCTGGGACTTGAACTGCGGTCAGCCTTGTAGGAGTCCAGCGCCCTTAACCACCAGGCCCCTGTCAGGCCCCATAGGACATTTTTAATGTTTTTCTACGTTAGGGATAGCTCAGCCTTAAAGGGGAGGAAAAAAAAAAAGCATAATTAAAGAAGTAAATGAAAAAATTTTAGTACACTTGAAATAATCTACTATTCTAAGAATAAAATCTGAAATAAAAAATTTATATTCTGATTTTAAAAGAACAAACCATCTGTAAAGTAAATCATATATATTGAAAAAGAAATGAACAAGCCAACTATATTAAGATCAAGTTACTAACCAATGCACACAGAGTCTAACAGACAAAAATCACAATATTAAAACATTCCAATATTGTGTAGGAGGAGGTGGGAGGGAGGTAATATCTAACTTATCCAAAAGCCAGTTTACTGAAAACAAGGGGGCAATGGGAGTGGGGAGAGATTAGCCTCTGGATAGCCAATAGAGAAGCCTTCCAGTTAAAACACAAGCTTTTAATTTTTCTTATATGTCCTAATTTAGGGTTATTTATTCTTACTTTAGACACCAAAAGGTATGGGTGTATGTTTTAGATGCTGCAAACTATCCGGGGAAAAGAGCTATCCAGGCAAGAATAATGGCAGCAGCATTTATAATCTGCATTGGAGTCTAATATAAATAAATGAGTGAATAAATGAATAAATAAATAGCAATCTGGGCTACAGTATGGAGACCAACATCCCTGTTCCTCAATAGCTTAGAAATCATTGGTGACTTTTAACATACAGAAATAAACTGATATTAATATCAAGTAACCAAGAGAAGGGTTATTACATGTAGGGTGTATGTTTAAAAACTTCTGAGAGAGTTTTAATGTCTTAGAAAAACATTGAAAAATAACAGAAATAATAAAAAGAAATCTAAACACACAAACTGGGTAGAGGTAAGGTACTTAGAAAAATCATATACATAAAATATTTCTTTCACTAGTGAGACAGGACAAATGAGGTGCCACAGTAAAATATAACTCTTGTCCTAATTATATACTACAATATTAGAGATCTAAGCAAAATAAAATCAGGACAATGTCATAAAGAATCAATCAGTTATAAAAGAGGGAAGGTAATAAATCTATTCAATACCCCAAATCGGAATCTGAGTGAAGCTGAAGAACTGATGGATCTGTATCCCAATGCAGCGTCCTAAATGGTTGTAGGACAACCATGAAGCATTAGCAAAAAAGGCCATAAGTTAGTCAAGCGAATACATTCTATGAACAGTTAAAGCTAAAGCACTGTTTACAATTAAAAACCACATGTTCTGGTTAGTATGAAAACATATACCCGATCCCACTCAATGCTCTACTGCATGCAGTAAGCCTAATATGGTTAAAGATGCAAACATACAACCAGAATAGTTAAAAGACAGTATTTTTAGATTACGAAAAACTCATGTTGAATGATATGAATAAGAACAGCTAAAGCAGATGACAAACCAAATAATGCATTATTTACGGATAAGCTAGGCTAAAAAATAGTTAAAACTGTAAGATTCCTAATGAAAAAAACATTAGTTAAAAACATCTAAGTTAACATATTCTAATCTTGCCCAAAGCATTAAATGTGTGCAGGAAATTGTCATATTGATAAAGGAAATGAGTCAACACATAAGCCTTTTGGTAAGAAAACCAAAGACTATCCCACTGGGACACAAAATAGCTAAAGTTTCCAAAATGTGACCCTTCTGTAATTTATGGGTTAAGCACTGCCTTGGGCTTGCATGTCATCTGCTTTAGTAAACAACTGAAGATTTCTGACTCTAGGAAAAAAATTTTTCTTCCTCTGGAAAAAATATTTTATGTTCATAGGATTTACCTAACTTTAGATTCTAAATAAATAATTCAGTGATGTTTTAGCATTGCCTGTTGGGTAAATAACTGACATGAGATTTTTTACACTTAAGCCAAATCTAGTGTTTACTAACTAGAACAAATGTTACTTTATCATATCCTACTGGCATTCCT
>NW_006159514.1:1014218-1048541 GCF_000334495.1 Tupaia belangeri chinensis
ATTCCTGTAAGTTAGTAATACATAACATAGTTTGTACAGGATTGTATAATGCTCATAGTTCCATAAAAATTTAAGCACACATTTATTACTACCATTTCTGTCATCTGTTTCTCACTTACATAAGTTATAAATGCACTTGGTTTTAGTTATTAAATTTTTTTAGTACAGCGTATGATTTCTCTCCTCTACCTGCCTATATATTATCAATAAAAACAGTCACAAAAAATTGCACTGTGGAATTCCTTCATTTAAAAAAGATACAGATGGAATTTAAACAGGATTGTGTATATTCAATGAAGGAAGAGGCCACAATGAAGACCTACTTTGTACTAAGCAGTGAACAGCAACAAACTCAGGCTTTGTTAAATCAAAAGGGTTCTATGAAATGGTCTCCAAGGAATGTTTCCCAACAGCCTTTACATTATATAAGAGCTCTAGCTGTTACCAATGACATAAAGCTCCTTGTTAAGAATGTCGTTGTAGTCTAAAATCAAGTAAGACTTTACCTCAAAATATAGCCAGTACTGAAAACACACTGTATAACACACACGTTTAGACTTATTAAAGGCATCTTCAGACATACAAAATATAAATCCTATATAACCCAAAAGCCTGTAAAATGACCAAAAATGGAAAAAAGGAACAAAGGGCATAGATTACCCAATTTAATAACTGCCACCTAAATCTAGAAATAACACAGGTGATTGAAAAAGTGAACTAGAAACTTAAGGAAATGTATCTTTTTAATCTATAAAATTAGAGAAATATCGCTTCTCATTGGCCTTCAATATTTACTCATAAATTACCACCAGTCCCAATTTTCGGCATTTAGAAAGAATGACTGAGGCATGCTTAGAGATTATATTTTATAATGTCTAATTTATCTTTTTCTAGTCCTTGTATGTAGAAACCTTAGACCATTTTAGCCAGCTAATGGACTTGAGTGTACAGGTTCACATGTTTCACAACATCTTCATGCATTTTCCTGTGATATTTTTTTCTTATTTTTATTCTCTCATTATCTTCATGTCTGTTTAATATGAGTTCATGTCACTTCACTCTGACACACAAGCATTCTTTTTAAATGCTATATATTTGAAAATCCATTATTTCACTGCCCGTTTCACCATTAACAATACTACCCTCTGCTATGGAATCTAGAGATGACTTAGTGGAATTCAGTTTCATATATTTGTGTGTGCATGTGTGTGTGTATATAACATATGCAGCCCTCCTGAAAATTAATGTTTCAAAATAAGCCTATGCCCATAAAGAAAACAATGCATGTATGAAGATTAAAAAGATAAAAGGTCACCTCATTCAAAAAGATATTTTTTCCTCTCTTGTTACATTTAGAAAAAACTAACCTTATATTCATTCTCTAGTAAGAAAAACTAACCCACATGATATTAAATTGCTTGTTTTACAATTTATCATAAAATATCTATATACTAAACATAAGTTAGCACATTTCTCTTAAAGCTTAAAGTCAATATATCCTTAAATGAATTATATAATCAGTAGAATGAAAATTCTAGGAAAGTAAAAGCCATCATGATGTTATTTTCTGTGCTAAGCTATAGTAATTAACTCAAAGCTAGCAATTGGATGAATATCTGTTCTATACAAAAGTAAATATTTTAACAGGTTTTACTCTCTATGCCAATTTCAATATTCTGAGGAGTCTCTAATAATTTCTAGCTTGTTTGTGAAACTGAGAAGAATACACTTTAATTCATGCTAATTTAAAAGAACAAGTAGATGTTACACAGTACATCTGAAAGCAAATTTTCTGACACTGCATTGAAATAATCTTTCTACTTCTATTCAAAATCAAGAACAATAGGCTCGTGATGTACACAGTATGGAATCTACATAAAAATAATATATAAAGTCAAATGAACAAACTTATAAATATAGTAATTATTTTATCTTGGGAAATATTTTTACTATGGTAATGTTTGTTGTAGAAGGAAAAATAAAACTTCAGTTGAAAATGCCAGTTGCTTATTAGGTATTTAAAGGAATACTGACATATTTGTATAAAAATACATAATTATAAAACACTCTTTAACCCATAATACATACTACTTTATAAGGTAATAACTTTTTATTTCTATTAAAAGGCACTTTTTATTTTTCCTAAACGAAAGAGTTATGTCATTGGACTCCAAGACAGCATTGCTTACATTTGCAATTTTGGTTTAATATATAACAATTTTTGGAAAGCACATCTCAAATTCATACTGGCAAACTTTATGTACCTTTTAAATGTTAACCTGATTATTCAGGAACTGATTACAGTATTGAGTTTAAGGATCAACCAGTTCCCTTACTTTTTTCTTACCCTCTCTTTCAGGCTTTCATAACTTGTTTGTAACTTCAATCAGAGGGAGTTGGGAATAAAAAAGATAAAAGTTCTAAAAGTTTATTTCTTACTAAAAGGTGTGCTAAAAGATATCCTTAGGACATTTATTTTCCTGGCCAAAAATAAGAATTCTGAATTAGCTGTGTATTTTGACTAGCTATGTTCAATCTCATTTCAGCTGTGAGAAGTCAGAAAAGTATGATGCTATTAAAGACTTAATATTATCATGTGTGTGAGTGAGTTTCAAAGAATATGCTGTAATACTTTTCTGAATACAATCTTAGGAGGAAAGTTTACTGAACTTTTAGAAGTCCCAACATGTATACAATATCCTAAAACAAACATGAAATTTAACTTTACAAGGAGGTTTCAAGTTCAGCAAAAGTTGGCAGTAAACACTCCAATATTTCCTGAGCCATCGTTCCTTATTTTAAATAATTTATGCATTACTACTTTCTATCTTAATTAGCAGAACTAGTGATTTAATAGAACAGAATTGGACTACTTAGCTGAATTACTTAGATTTTCAATTACTGAATGGGGAATTAAGCGCACTAGAGTTTTTACACACTGAATTTATACCCAAAACATTCAACTAATAACCAGCAAAGTTTGCTTAAACAGAAAAAATTTAAATGCATTAACATCTTTATTTATAATTAGCATAAAATCAGTTAACTATTTAGTACTTAATTAATCAAGTGAGACAATTAAAATATTGCAAAAACAACAACAACAAAACTCCCCCATTTACAAAAAAGACTTTCTTTGGCATTTAAATTTTGAAACATTAGGACTACCTAAACACAACTATTTAGAGTCCTATAAAACATCGTTAACAGTACTTGTGCACTGAATGTATTCTATCACTAAGGCATTTTTTAAAAATTGCTTTACCTAGATCCCACGGCGCCATCTCCAGAGTCTTGGCTCCCAGCTTCGCTTGGCGTGCTCACAGATTTGGAGGATGGAGACATAGGAGGAGGGACTAAATAGTGAAACAGACAGGTATCCGCTGTTACTACACGGAGAGGTTGCTCGGCTTATGACGTTTCAAAATAATTTAACATGAAGTAATTAATGAAAAAGAAAATAATGGCAAACCAAAAAACAAAAATACATGAATGAAAATGAACAATAAAAGAAAGGGGAAAAGACAAAGTTAACAACGCATGCTGAAGATTCATGCAATTTCTCTGGCAAAATGCATTTTGGGCTTTATATTAAAAAAATCATAAAGACAAGATTATGGAAGGATGCATATTCATCTCATCCATCACCAAATGTGGCCACTAATTTTCAAAGGAGAACATTCCTTTCCCCCTTTCTAACTTTGCACTTTAAAAAAGTCTTTTTTAAGAATTATTTA
This sequence comes from Tupaia belangeri chinensis, assembly GCF_000334495.1. Lineage (NCBI taxonomy): Eukaryota > Metazoa > Chordata > Mammalia > Scandentia > Tupaiidae > Tupaia > Tupaia belangeri. The sequence continues at coordinate 1,017,956 of NW_006159514.1, forward strand.
CTTTGTTTATTATTATTTTTTTAACTTGCTATAGTCATCAGAGAGAGATGGAGAGGGAATGAGAGAAAGCAAACTACCAGGTCTGGGACTCGACCTATAGTCGGCCATGTGGGAGTCTAGTACCCCGATCACCATGCCACCTGCTGGTCCCTCTAACTTTGTACTTTTAAGATCACCAGATTATAAAGTATTATTTGTAATTGCTGCCCAAATTAAAACTCTGAAATATGCTTCAGTAAGTCATTTAATCTCTGCTTTTCTGAGATTTGTTTTAAAATGTTAATTTTTCTTTAACAATTTTTTTCTCTCAAAAAATGTTTAAAATGATTTATTTTATCCCCCCACAAGACAGCAATTTACAAAAATGTCTGCAACCAAAGGAATGGCTCCTTTAAAATGTCCATTAGTTTCCAGCAATTTGGGTGAAAAATGCAAACAGGCCATAAAACAGCATGCCTTTCAGACATGATGCATAACATAAAATGATACATGCAAATTAAACAAGGCAAGACTTATGGTAACTTCCTTACCCCAGTATTCAGAAAAAACTGAAGTGTACAGACAAAGATACAGACACCCAAAATATTCTTAATCCCTTCTTATAGAAAATACATATTCTTATAGTATATAAAATAAACAGCAAACACTTTCCCCTAAATTGCCAACTTTTAACGTTATATACCAATAGTTGAACGTGCATGTCTCATGCTCTAACATGGTAAAACTTTCTGATTACCGTTGCAGGGACCATACGAGGATCATCACTGCCATCTTCTGGTTAAATTGTATCACAAATGTCCCCAACCCCAAACATCTTTTAAAAGTAATTTTCAACGTGCAATATTAAGCGACTGAGACATTTTACATTGAACTGAGAGCCCTTCTCTTAAGTCTACTGAAAAGAAGGTTAAGTCCCTTGGAACTGAAGGAATATGTATTTAATTCAAAGTCTGTGTTCCTGGAATGGCCGTATTCACTGAACCATGAGACTAGTGTTTAAATGTTCATACACGCTGCGGTGAAAACAGTGGGCTTGGAGACAGAACAAAAGGTACAAATACAGTCTGAAGAACTGTATCTTAATCAAAGGTATAAAGCTGATCATCCTTATTAGTTCAATGGCTAGGTTCTATTGGTAACCAGCAAGATTGTAAGAGAAAAAAGCTCACAGCTAAAATGCTTGTTTCCTGAGATACAGTAGTAGGAATTCGTGCTTAAATTCCAAAGGATTATAAGAAATATTATTTGTAATACTATGATCACATCTATCAGAAACAGTTCAAAGACCAGAGAGCACCACATAGTTCACATGTGGCTAACGCTGTGCTAGTGCTGCATGCACAATTCAAAGCAGCTAAGACCGACTTGCACCTAGAAGTAAAGTAATACTGCTCCTAACCTCTCTGAGGTTACATTTCCTCATCTTTTGGCCCATACTCATTGTGAGACTTTCCCTAGTCAAAGTCGCAACTGATCTGAGAATAGAGAGTGATTATGTAAGAGCAGCTTGTGCTGTAAGCTCAAATGTTTATTACAGTGAGGCATCATGTTTTCATGTTAAAGATTTCCAAAGAAGAAATTCTGTATTCTTTAAATCACATACTTCTTACTTGGGAAAATATTTTTTCCAAGTATATATGTCAGAGTTATTAGTGAAAAAATGGTAAAATTTCTATCAATGTAATTTGTGATAAACTTTAAAATTCCTTTCCAACTTAATATGCTTTTCTCCCTTTCTGGGGAGTTGAACTATCAATAACTCCACTTAACAAGTTTAGCAGTATCTTACTCAGTTAAGGCTGCTTATTAAAAAAATACTAACCAAAATTCTTTATAGCAACAGGCTAAACGGTATAGGACAACAACAACGGACACACACACTGACCTAACCAGATAGGAAATAAAAGTTTCAGAAATAAAAAAATAAAGAGGGTAATGATACCAAATTATCATAGTCTCTTAGGTATACAGGGGCAAAATAAATTGCCATGACTTTGAATTTGATATTAGAGAAAAATCTCCATCCCAGAAGTATATTCTTTCTGCCAAAAGATGGTTTCAAGCTAGCTTGATGGAGAGAACTTAGCAAGAACTCTCAATTATTATCTGGGCCACCAACTTCTCCTTGCAATAATGTTATGCATACCACAGACGGTGAACAAGGAAATTACTATCATTGAGTAAAGGAGGAGTGCTAATAAAGAAAAAAGGGGAACAGTAGTGTTATTTGGTGACACATTTTATATAATTAGTCTAGAAAAATCAAAGGACACAATAATTACGCAGGAAGGCAAGGCCACCATACTCCCAGACCTCTCCAGACCTGGGAACCAGTGAAAGCATACACTCGGGGAGGTTAAAAACCCCCATCAGCAATGGTACCTGAACAACTCATAGGTTCTCAACTCGAAGAAACGATTCACTTCTGGATTCTTTTTTTTTTTTTTTTTTTAAGAGAAATTTTTTGCTACAGGGCACATATGCTTGCTAGAGACAGACAAAAAGCCACATGTGCTTGCCAGAGACATCCCCCAGGGGGGGATGGCCACACTGCAATCCCTTCTCCTCCATTCTCCTCTTGGGATTTTGGGCAGTCAGGCACGCACACACACATGCCCAGCGTGAGTTTCAATCTGCTGAGTTTGGGAATCAAACCGTGGTTAGCCATGTGGGAGTCCTGCAACATAACCATTACACTATCTGCTGGTCCCAGGATCTCATTTTTAAAAGGAGGGTTTATGAGCCCAATCAGCTTTGAAAATAATATAAGCTATTGATAACTAGCTTTTGCCAAGTATCTGAGATGTGATTTACTTAGTAAGAACTGTGATTCAATTAATTACCTTCACTTCACAGCTATAAATATAAAATAGCCTAAAATAGGATTTAAAAGCTCCAAAATACAGGAATCATTATAAACATGAGTATGTTATTGAATTTAAGCTTCCTAGAAGTTTACAGCAAAGCTGCTTATTGCCTTCTTTGAGAACAAAGGATAAATATTAAATAAACTGAAAAAGAAATCCATACCACAGCATTACCTTATTATAAAAGTATGGTTGGAGGGGCTGGCAGGTGGCATGGTGGTTAGGGTGCTGGACTCCCACATGGCCAACTGCAGTTTGAATTCTGGACCAGGTAGCTTGCTTGTTTTCTCACTTTCTCTCTCCCATACTCGCTCTCTCACTCTCACTCTGTCCTTCTCCAATCAAATTTAAATAAACAGATAAATAAACACATTTTATTTATTTTGGAGAGGTCTTGTTTTGCTATAGGGTGCGTGTGCTCACCAGAAAGATAGAGACAGAGAGACAGAAAGCCAGAAATCATCCCCCAGGGAGGATGGCCATACCGCAATCCCTTTTCCTCCATTCTCCTCTCAGGATCTTGGGCACGCACGCACATGTGCCTGCTGTGAGTTTTAAGCCACCGGGTCCGGGACTCAAACCACAGTCGACTACATGGGAGTCCAGCGAAGTAGCTATTACGCCATCTGCTGGTCCCAAGATAATTCTTAAAAATAAAAAAAAGGAAGGTTGTAGTACTGTGACTCTTGGGCCAGCTAGTGGTGTGGTGGTTAAGGTGGCTGGATTCCACATGGCCAACTGCGTGGGTCAAGTCCCAGACCTGCCAGCTTGAGAACATGTCCAAAATCCCAAAAGGAGAAAGAGATGGTAGAGTAGGGACTGCAGTGTGACCATTCCCCATGTGGGAGGGGATTTCTCACTTCTCCTCACTGTCTGTCTCTGTCTCTCTCCAGCAAGTACGTGTGCCCTCTGACAAAACTGAAAAAAAAAAAAAATACTGCGACTCTTTTGGTCAAAAGTCAATTCAAGAAGGCCTTACCTGCCAGCTTATACACGGGCCTTCCCAGGATATAAAATCAACACTGCTGCCTGTTGGCCTGTGATGAAACAACCAGAATATCTTTAAACCACAGAAGATCTGGGTTTGCACCTATATTCAGAACTAGCACTGTATCTGGGTCAACCATTCGAAAATACTCAGAAGTCTCAAGGATGAAGGACAGCAAGCAGTCCAGTTATTTTTCAAATAGAAATATGTGGCAATAGGCTTTTGGAAGGAAGGACCTAGAAAAAGCAGGAAGGACCTCGAAAATGCAGATGGCCAAAGGAAAGTAGATGGAGGGAGGATAATGTTGGTAGAAGATGGTGAAACGGAAGGGGTGGCATCTGTCGTTACCTAAAGTTGTGAGGTCTGGTCTAGCGCAAGAGACTTAGAATCAAATGCAGCCCATGCTACAATAATGCCCCCTTGTGGATACAAGAACTCCTGGCCTGGAATGCTAACATTCAAATAACTCTGGTTTGCATATCTTTCTCTTTCTGTCCTTCTGAAAAATGCTGTTTTAAACCTTAACTCTGAACTATTAATTTCTCCCTTTTCTCTATGGTCCTTCTCCTTATAATAAAGTTTATCTTCCATGAATCTCTAAGTGGGTTTTTTTTTTTTTATTCTCTGTAATAAAATTCAGAACCTTAAATTTAAAAAAATTATTTTAGTATTGAGATACTCTAAGAACTTGGGGGCCAGCTGATGACGCAATGGTTATATTGCTGCACTTCCACATAGTGGACTGCAGTTCAAGTCCCAGACCTGGTGGCTTAAAACTCGTGCTGGGTGTGTGTGCATGTGTGTCCAAAATCCCAAGAGGAGAAGGAAGAAGGAATTGCAGTGTGGCCATCTCCCCGGGTGGTGATTTCTCACTTTCTGTCTTTCTGTCTCTCCAGCAACCGCACGTGCCTTATAGCAAAAATCTCTCTTAAAAAAAAAACTAAGTACACCAAAATTCCTTTACAGGGAACAATTTCCTAAAATTAAGCTAAACTTGAAAAACGTGACACAACAGTCTCATCTAAAAATCATATTTAAAATATTCAAGTCACCACAGGGGGCAAAGGTAGACTTATTTTGGCTAGCAAACTTTTGTTTCTCCCCAATAAAAGAAAATTCAGATAATAAGCTACCACAGTAATCAATGTACTCTCTCCTATTGATACAGTCTCAGGCCATCAGCAGAGTAATTGACAATATCTGTTTTCATTGTTTTACAAGATGGCTAAAACAGTAGATACACATACACACAAAAGATACATTTTATAGACACATATACATACAAAAGATACATTTTATTTTTTGTATCACCCTTTAAAAAAGAACTCTACATTTGATATATCCTAAAAGTTGTGTCTAAAATTAACTTTCTTAAGACTGGCTACTATAGTTAAAAAATAAAATCAAGGCACACATTTTATGAAATAGATTTCTATTTCCACTCTCTGTTTATTAAAATTTAAACAGTAAGATTTGGCTATTGTCGCTGTCTTAAACGAAGATGGTGTTTGCTTGGCCTTACCAGGTGGAAAGCTAGATGACTTAATAATTGAAGAAGCAATTAAACATCTAGCTTGTGCTGACACTGGGAATAAAAATGTGAGTCAGGGGACCAGCAGATGGTATAAAGGTTGTGTCACTGGACTCTCAAGTAGTTGACTTCAGTTCCAGTCCTAGACTTGAAACTCACACCAGGCGTGTGTGCCTGCGTGCATGCCCAACATCCCAAGAGGACGATGGAGGAGAAGGGATTGCAATGTGGCCATCCCTGGGGTGGGGGGTGATCTCTCATTTTCTGTCTCTCTGTCTCTCCAGCGAGCACAATGCCTTATGGCAAAAATCTCTCTTAAAAAAGAAAAAAACGCAAGTCATCATTGTTCCTGCTTTCAAGGATCTCTGACAAAAAGCAGTCAAATTACCAAATAAATAAGAATCTACCAACACTGAGACATTAAGAGGTGTGGTTTTGTTTCACTGGTCAGAAAGCATGTGTACTCACCACAGAAAGAGACAGAGAAAGAAGAGGGAGAAAGCACCCTTCAGTGGGGTTGTGGTCATGCCAAAATCCCTTCTCCACTTCTCTACCCTGTTGGGATATTGGGAATGCATACATACGTGCTCTCAGTGTTTTTCAAGCTGCCAGGGCTCGGATTCCAACCATATGGTCAGTTGTGTGGAACCTGGCTCTTTTAACCACCAGGCCATGGGGCCGGCTCAAGAGATTTTATTAACTGATCTTTTAACAAATTACTTTCATAAAATAATAAAAAAAGAAAACATTTCATTTAAAGAAAACAATAGATTGATATTTTTAATAAGCCCTTTTAAGTTTTCTAGCAGTGTTTTTGTATTTCTACACTACAAAAATATTTAATAAATACCCAAAGAATGTATTCCATGATGAAAAGAAAAATATTCATTCTGGGTAATGACATAAAGTGGATTTTTTTTAAAACTAAGGTTTACTTTCAAAAAATGTCTGGTAGCCATGGTTTTCATCTGTATTCTATATTTTTCAGGCCAAATTATAAATAAATGCTGGATATTAACACTGAAAATTAAGGCATATGTATTAAGGCTTATGAAATGCACTTAGCCTAGTTTTCTAAGGGTAGTGAGATTGTCACAAAGCCTTTTAACCCTCCACAGATTCCACTACAACGTTACTACGTGATGGAAAATGGCTTCAAAACAAGAAAAACAGAAAGATTAGATTTCTAGACATCTGATTTGGAAACTTAAATGTTAAGTCTTAAACAAAGTGTTAACTGATCTAAGAAGGAACAGCAGACCCTCTGTTCATTTCTCTAGCTATCTGAAGAGACTCTTAATTCAGTGGTAATCAGCTCAGGCTGTTTTGATCAATATAATCTCACATGTTTTTATGTTATTTGAAATTTAAAATAAATTATCATGAGCTAAAATAAATAAAAGCAATGACATTTGGCTTCTTTTTTCAAAGCCTTTCTGTTCACGGTTTCCCTATTCTATTCTATCTCACCAGAACTAAATCTTTACTCCTTTTTTTTTTTTTGAGAGGTTTTTGCTATAGGGCACGTGCGCTCGCCAGAAAGACAGAGACAGACAGAGAGACAGAAAGCGAGAAATCACCCCCCAGGGAGGATGGCCATGCCACAATCCCTTCTCCTCCATTCTCCTCTCAGGATCTTGGGCACACATGCACATGCGCCAGCGTGAGTTTAAGGCACCAGGTCCAGGACTCGATCCGCAATCGAGTCCAGTGACACAGCCATTACACCAACTGCTGGTCCCTGAATCTTTACTCTTAATGGCAACTAAAACTCTCAGGTCAAGTAGTTTATGATTGATAAGCTGATAGTGAATTGAGAAGATATCTCTCCCAAAAAACTTTGCTGGAAATTATGCCACACAATGTATTCTATAAAAATACTGTTATTGATTATTAATAAGTTATTTGAGTGATAGGCTATGCTGCTTCCTCTATTCTTCCTTTAGCAATTATTCCAAATACATAACAAAGTTTAAATTACATATAAAATGTTCTTTAAAATCATACAACCAGTCGTATTCACTAAATAAAGACATTTATGTTTACAGGGACCAGCGAGTGGCATAGTGGTTAAGACACTGGACTCCCACATGGTTGACTGTGGTTCAAATCCCGGACCTGGCGGCTTACTTTCTCACTCTCCCTCTTTTTCTCTCTCTGGTCAAATTAAAATAACAACAATAAATAAAATTAAATAATTTAAAAAATTGTGTTTAAAAAGGTTAAATTATCTCTTCATGTTTTAATTTAGCAGTAACACTAAACTAAGTTTGGGGTTTAGCAATATCTTCCTTTGTTCTCCTTTTCTCTCTCAGACCTACATTCATAAAAACAACAACAACAAAAGAAATATAGGCATAAATAAAAAAACAGATCTGTGTGTATTCTATATTATAGTCTAAGCATGTACACACTATATGAATATAAAAATATAATACTAGTACTATAATATTTACCTCAGCTAAAAACATTTTATCTAGTTCTCTTTGACTAAGAAAAAAAACTATTAGCAAGAAATGATTTACTGAGAGAGAGGTTTATTTATTTATTTATTTATTTATTTTTGAGGTTTTAGCTACAGGGCACATGTGCTCACCAGAAAGAGAGAGACAGAGAGACAGAAAGCAGGAAATCATCCCCCAGGGGGGATGGCCATGCCCCAATCCCTTCTCCTCCATTCTCCTCTCGGGATCTTGGGCACGCACGCACACGTACCCGGCGTGAATTTTAAGCCACCAGGTCCAGGACTTGAACCACGGTCGACTACATGGGAGTCCAGCAACATAGCCATTACGCTAACTGCTGGTCCTGAGAGAGGTTTATCTTAACCAACTTTTTTTTTTTTTTTGGAGAGGTTTTCGCTATAGGGCGCTTGCGCTCGCCAGACAGAGAGAGACATAGAGACAAAGTGAAAATCACCCCCCAGGGGGGATAGTCACACCGCAATCCCTTCTCCTCCATTCTCCTCTCAGGATCTTGGGCACACATGCACACACACCCGGTGTGAGTTTTAAGCCACCGGGTCTGGGATGCGAACTGCAGTCGACTACGTGAGAGTCCAGCGACACAGCCATTACAGCCATTATGCTAACTGCTGGTTTCCTTAACCAACATTTTTAGAGCTAACTCTAAAATTAGAGTTACCTAAGGGAGGTTATAAGACTGCCATAATTAAAGGCTGGTCATAGGTATGATTTAAAAAATCAGGCGTTGGTCTCCATAGTAGTTTGGTTTAATGACCCATCTAAACATGCTCCTGTTTATCACCCTCCCATTAAGACTCCTTCCTCCACCTAGGAGGCCTTCCTACCCTGACCTTTGCCCACTTCCACTCTTCTCCCCTCTCCCCATAACAGAGTGACCACGCTGGTCCAATCAAGTTAGGTCTACTGCTCAGGACCCTGTCTCACAGTCCTACCTGCAATGCCCCTCCCTTCCACCTTAGCATGGTTGCCCTTTCTGGGCTTTCCAAGTCCACTTCTTTTCCTGATCTTTTCTTGAACACCCTATCTAATGTTATTCCTTGTAGTCTCATACTATTGTATCATTGCGGTAATCTATTTCTCCAACAAGAACATAAGCTGGAAAAGAGCAAGATTCTTATCTGCATTGTTCAGAAGCCCATTCCAAAACCTGATTTACAGAAGGTGCTACATCAAGATTTTTTTGAGTAAATAGATAAACTTTTCTTTTTAAAGTACTAGAACTCAGGAACTAAATACTAGACACTTGTGTTTCAGAAAGCAATGTCTCAGCCTATTCTAATTGGCTCAAGAAGAGCCAAATTTAGGGATCAGCAGTTGGCATATTGGCTGTGTCAATGGACTCCCATGTAGTCGACTGCAGTTCAAGTCCCAGACCCGGTAGCTTAAACTCACACCGGGCGTGTATGCGTGCATGCCCAAGATCCTTAGAGGAGAATGGAGGAGGAGGGATTGCAGTGTGGCCATCCCCCCGGGGGGTGATTTCTCGCTTTCTGTCTGTCTCTGTCTTTCTGGTGAGCGCACATTTCCTATAGCAAAAATCTCTCCAAAAAAAAACCCATAGGAAAATATCCCCCAAAAAAAAAAAAAAAAGAGCCAAATTAATGAGTTAGTCTGAATCTATCAACAGGTTGTATATTGATACCTTATTAGCTTTTTATTTTTAAAAGAATTATTTTATTTAACTTTATTTATTTTATTAATTTATTTTAATTTGACCAGAGAAGGACAGAGTGAGGGGGTGGGGGAGGGAAGGAGGGAGAGAGAAAGCCTCCAAGTTTGGGACTCCAATCATAGTCGCCCATGTGGGAGTCCAGCACCCTTAACTACCATGCCATCTGCTGGCCCCTGTTTTAATTTATTTTATTTTTAAAGAGATTTTTGCTATAGGAAGTGTGTGCTCACCAGAAACAGACAGACAGAGAGACAGAAAACAAAAAATCACCTCCCAAGGGGATGGCCATACTGCAATTCCTTCTTTTACATTCTCCTCTTTGAATTTTGGGTATGCACACATATGTGCCTGGCATGAGTTTTAAGCTGCTGGGTCTGGGATTTGAACTATAGTCAACTACGTGAGAATCCAGCGACATAACCATTATGCCATTCACTGGCCCCAGATGTGTTATTAGTTTTATGATCATATTATGGTCATATAAAATGTCTATCCCAGAGGCCGGCAAGAGGTGTGGTGGTTAAGGGTGCTGGACTCCCATATAATTGACTGTGGTTTGAGTCTGGGACCAGGCAGCTTGCTTTCTTACTTACTTTTTCTCTTGCTCTCTCTGTCCCTTTCTAGTCAAAATAAAGAATAAATAAAGTTAAATAAAACAATTATTAAAAAAAAATAATGCCTATCCCAGAGACCAGAGGTAGCATGGTGGTTAAGGTGCTGGACTCCCATACGGCCAACTGTGGTTCGAATCAGACTCAGTGGCACGAAATTCATGCCAGGCACATGTGCATGTACCCAGAACTCTGAGAGAAGAATGGAGGAGAAGGGATTGTAGCGTGGCTATTCTCTCAGGGCGGGGGCACATGCCCTATGGCAGAAAACTAAAAGAAAAGTAAAAAAGAAAGAAAAGTCTATCCCAGCTCTCATTAAAACACACACATACACACAAAGACCTTATGACTGACAAGAAGAAATCTTATCATATCACTGTCCTCGGTGAGAAACCTTTAAGTTATTTCTCAGTAGTTCCTTCATAGTCCAGAATTCTCTCTCCTCCTGTTCTGTAAGCAGCCAAAGTGAACCACTTGCTAGTTCTCTAAGTACACTTTAACCTTTTGAATGTTTATGTCTTTGTTCATTTTCCTTCTGGCTGAAAGGTTCTTCTCCTTTTCCATCTGTGTACTTTGAAATCCCACATACACAGGGCACCAAAAACCAAATTTCACAAATAACATTCATTTATCAATAAATCAAGAATTAATTTTATTTATTACTATTTTTAAGAGATTTTTTTGCTATAGGGCACGTATGCTTGCCGTAGAGACAGAGAGAGAGAGAGAGAGACAGACAGCGAGAAATCACCCCTTGGGAGGATGGCCATGCCACAATCTCTTCTCTTCCATTCTCCTTTAGGATTTTTGGGCACGCGTGTATACGTGCCTGGCATGAGCTTTAAACCACTGGATCTGGGACTTGAACTGCAGTCAACTATATGAGAGTCTGGGGAAATAACCATTATACCATCACCTGGTCTTTATTTATTACTATTATTTTTAAAAATTTTGCTATAAGGCACATGCACTCACCAGAGACAGTGAACAAGAGAGAGAAACTGAGAAAGCAAACCACCAAGATCCAGGACTTTAACTGCAGTCAGTCATGTGGGAGTCCAGTACCTTAATCACCATGCTACCTGCAGGCCCCTATTTTGGAGGTTTTAAAGAATGCCCACAATTTTTTTTTGGGGGGGGGAGATTTTTGCTATAGGGTGTGTGCACTTGCCAGAGAGACAAATCAAGAAAGCACCTCCTCAGGAGAGATGGTCATGCCACAATCCATCTTCCTCTCAGAATTTCAGGCACACTTGTACATGTCCCTGGTGTAAGTTTCAAGCCGCCAGATCTAGAACTTGACTTGCAGTTAACCACGTGGGAGTCTAGTGCCTTAACCATTATGGTACTTGCTAGCCCCCAACCCACAGATTCTTTGTAAATGTTGGCTGGACTTGGTGATTCTCTTCCAATGGACAGAATATAGTGAAGGGATGCTCTGTAACTTCCAAACTTAACTCATGAAAATACAGCTTGCTTCTCTCTCTCTCTCTGACTCTCTCTCAGATTGCTCATTCTAAAAGAACTCAGCTAATATGCATCAAGGATATTTAAGCAGATCTCTGTAGTGGCCCACGTGAACAGGAACTTAGCTGTGTACTAACCAACACCAACTTCCAACCCTGCGCATTAGCCACCTTAGAAGCAACTCTTCTAGGCCCAGATAAGCCTTCAGATGACAACAACTTTGTCTCGTATGTTGACTTCAACCTCATGAGAGACCCTGGACCAGAATGACTCAGTTTAAGCCACTATAAAATTCCTGACCTGGGGACCAGCAGTTAGTGTAATGGCTATGTCGCTGGACTCCCATGTAGTCGACCGCGGTTCGCGTCCCGGACCCGGTGGCTTAAAACTCACGCCGGGCGTGTGTGCGTGCGTGCCCAAGATCCCGAGAGGAGAATGGAGGAGGAGGGATTGAGGCGTGGCCATCCCCCCTGGGGGGTGATTTCTCGTTTTCTATCTCTCTATCTTTATGTCTGTCTGGCGAGCGCACGCGCCCTATAGCAAAAACCTCTCAAAAAAAAAAAAAAAAAAATTCCTGACCTGAATGGCAAAAACTACAAAAGATAATAAAGATAAGAGATGTTTATTGTTTTGGGGGAGGGGGGGCAGATGCTCATTATCCACTAGAGAAAAAAGCAATAATCTAAGGAAATTTGATAGTTGAATTCTACCAAGTTTTAAAGAAATAGGTAACGCCTATTCTTTACAAACTGCTTTATAAAATAGCAACTGGCTCAATTTATTTTTAAAAGCATAACCACAATGTTAACTTTTTTTTTTTTTTTGATTTTGGCCATAGGGCGCGTGTACTCACTGAAGAGACAGAGAGAAGGAAAGTGAGAGATCAGTCCCCAAGGGCAATGGCCACAATCCCGTCTCCATTCTATTCTTAGGATTTGGTGGCATGCATGCACACAAGCCCAGTGTGATTTTCAAGCTGCTGGGTCTAGGACTCAAACCAGTCATGTGAAATCCGGATGCCTTAACTATCACACCATCTATAGTCCCTGCTAACCTATTTTTAAAATACATGAAAAAACTCATCCACTGCCCCTGGAGTAGCTATTAGCAATTAAAGTGAAAAAAGCAAAATGTGTCCTGTTTTTCTAACAGGAAATACCTTAGGGTAACCAAGCACTTCATATTATTAAGGGAAACTTTCCCTTTAGGAACTTCAGCTAATAAATGCAGAAGGAATAGAGGAATTATAAGAACAGTTTTACAACTCCTAATTAAAAATCGGACTTAGATAAGGATCATTAGTGAGTATTAATACCATTAGGTAAAAACTTGATGAAGGAAAATGAATATTCATATCAGGCCAAAGTATCATCCCCAGATATGACTTAATACTCACGGGGTGATAACTATGATGAAGACACCTGTCTACCACAACTGTAACCCAGTAATCAACCTTAGTATTGATAGCTCACAACCAGACCTAAGTACTACTGATGTGCCTGATGCAATATGAAGTACATGGCATCACCTACGAGATATTTTTGCCCTGAAGAGAACCAAGCTTTTTATTACTCTATTCTAACTTCCAGTTTAGAGGAACTACAAGGGATAGAGGAACAAAAGCTAAATGTGAGGAAGCCATCAGACAAATCCTGAAGGTGGACATTGTACAGATCAACTGGTTTCCTCTCTTCCATTAGTAGATACTATGTGTGTGCAGGATGTTCTATATTAGAAAAATTATAACTATACAATTAAACACAATGTACAGTACAGCAAGGTTTTGGGGGAAAACAAACAAATTTTTATGTGGGGAAGAAAAATATTTGTGAAACTTTTTCAAAATGTTTGTGGGCTATTTTGAAAAAGAGGAACAAAGCAGGTGGGGTGGTTTTCTATATCAGAAATTAGGACAGAGGGTCGGGACAGTGCCATAGTGGTAGAGCATGATGCTCTGTGTGACCTTCTTCCCATGAGGAAGATGTCCTGGTTCACATCTGGAAATGTTCCTAAGTACCTCGAACACATCTGCACCCATGATCAGAGGCAAGGAGTAGATAGTGGTCAAGGGGCTATTGGGGGATGCTATTTTTTTCTCTCTTGCTGGTAGAAGAAATATTTGTTAAAAAAAGAAAGAAAGAAATTAGGAGATAATAGAAAGTCATAGTAATTAAAACTGAGTTAATGGGGCTGATAGGTGGTGCAGTGTTAAGGTGCTGGACTCCCACATGGTTGACTACAGTTCAACTCCTGGATCTGATAGCTTGCTTTCTCACTTTTTCTCTTTTTTTCTCTCTCTCTTCTCTCTGGTCAAATTAAAACTGAAAATAAATAAACAAATGAATAATTCTTCTTTCTTTCTTTTTTTTTTGAGAGATTTTTGCTATAGAGCATGTGAGTCTGCCAGAGACAGAAAGCAGGAAATCACCCCTCCCCCCGGGGGGGGGTAAGGCCATGCTCAAATCCCTTTTTCCTCCATTCTCCTCTTGGGATCTTGAGTGCACAGCAGACCCACCTGGCATGAGTTTTAAGCCACTGGGACTGGAGCTCTAACCATGGTCAACTATGTGGGAGTCCAGCAACATAACCATTATGCCATCTGCTGGTACCGATAAATAAATCTTTTTTTTTTTTCAGTTGAGATTTTTCTTCCGGGGCATATGCACTCACCAGAGAGACAGAAAGAAAGAGTGAGAAATCACCCCCAAGGGGATGTCCACACCACAACCCCTTCTCCTTTATTCTCCTCTTAGGATTTTGGGTGTGCAAGTACACGTGCCCAGTGTGAGTTTTAAGAGGCTGGGTCTGGGACTCAATCCAAAGTTAATTACATGGGAGTCCAGTAACGTAATCATTATGCCATCTGCTGGTCCCCCAAATAAATAATTCTTAGGAAACAAAAACAAAAGAAAAACCCTGGGTTAATTTTGTAGACTTAGACAAACAGATCCCATAGTGAAAATACTGAGCTCACAAATGCTCATGACAATACGGGAACTTACAATATGACAAAGTTGCCATCAGATATCAATGGAAAGATAGACTGTTTAGTAAGTGCTATTGAAATAATAAATGGACTGGCCTCAGAGCGCAGGAATTAAGTGCTGTGCATAGGAAACCAGATCACACATACTCAACCACAGTTCAAATCCTAGCCCCGGCAGCTTGAAAAACACACCAAATATGTATGCCTATGTGCCTCAAATCCTGATAGGGTGGTGAAAGGGAAGAAAAAGGATTGTGGCATGACCATACATACCCCACTAGGGGATGCTTTTTTTTCTTTCTCTCTTCTCTCTCTTTCTGGTGTGTGCATGCACCCACTAGCAATTTAAAAAAATTAGCAAACATGGAGAAAAATTACATTAGATCCCTACCTTACACTATTTTTTAAAATAAAATGCAAATATCAAGACCAGCAAATGGTGTAATAATAGTTATGTTTCTGGACTCCCACACAGTGGACAGCGGGCTGCATCCTGGACTCGGAGGCTTAAAACTCACATCGGGTGCTTATGTGTGCATGCCCCAAATCCTGAGAGGAGAATAGAGAAGAAGGGATTGCAGCATAGCCATCTCCCCTGGGGGGCAATTTCTCACTTTCTGTCCTTCCAGCAACTGTATGTGCCCTGTGGCAAAAAATCTTTCTCTACAAAAAAAGTAAATATCTAAATGTGATGGATAAAACTATAAAACTAATAGAAAAAATATAAGAGACTACATTTGCATCCTCAATTTAGGAGATTTCTTGGAGAAAAAGAAAAGCACATACAAAAAGGTAATAATTAGATTTGGCCATATCAAAAATAAAGAATTTAACCATATCAATGAAGGATACTGTAAACAGAGTTAAGAGGTAACAGACTAGAAGACCATAACAGATAAAACCTTCCTCTACAATATGTAAAATGTATGAGAAAGCCAATATCGAAAGGGCAAAACGGTATGAATATGCAATTTACAGATATATAAGTAGATGGTCAACCTCACTGTAATCAGATAAATGTATATTAAAACATCTTGGCCTAGTACTTTATATCCATCAAGTTGGCAAAAACCAGAAAGTTGGATAATACCCAGTGATGATATGGACATAGTGAAACAGTACTTTTTGCATACACTGGAATTAGGAGAGTAAATTTGCATACGTGAGAAAGAAAATGGAATTGGAGATGGAGAATGAGGGAGAAACACAGAGACACACAACTGAAAACAGTCTACAAGAATCAGTGATACAGGGGTGGGCCTTGAATTAAGAAATATGAGCAAGTGGACTCAGTGAAACTGAAGCCCTAGAAAGACAAAAAAGAAGAAAAGAATCCTATAAGAGAAAAAACAAAAGCCAATGGCACAGAAAAAAAAAAAAATCACCGAAAGACTACAACTATTAAACAACTTGGTAAAGTTACATGGGAAACAAGAAAAAAGTATTCTGATTTTTACCTTTAAAAGTTACAATATGCAACATACCTTAAGTTAATACATAAAAATTAATGTACTTCAGTCCTCCAATTCTACCAATAAGGAATAGGAAAATGAAAGTATCGGGCTGTTAGAAAAGTCATGATGCACTTTTGCGTAGAAAAACATAGGATAAATATGCCTTGACTGGTCCGACAACCCAATAACAATAAAGCAGACCACCAGAACAACTAGCTTTTTCATCCTGAAACCTTTTGTAAATAACAGCTCTAAGATAGTTTTACTGCAGTTTCACAAAAGGCATTGAACAGTTACTACCTTTGGTAGTTGTCCCCTGGACTGAATGAAATCAGTCTATAAAATAACCCTGAAATTTTAGTTCCTTAAAGAACAAAAGCTATGTCAAACTAAAATACTATGTCATAGCACACAATGACTTTAAGCATTTAATGCTTCCTGATAGGTAACTTCCTAATACCTACCAATAGACTGTTCTCAGTACCCTTTATTATGTCTCCTTTTTGGTTTAATATAGTTACCAAAATGAATAACCTGGGCCAGTCCATGACGTGGGGTTAAGGTGGCTGGTGGTTAAGGTGGTTAAGGAGTCC
Organism: Tupaia belangeri chinensis; assembly: GCF_000334495.1. Classification (NCBI taxonomy): domain Eukaryota; kingdom Metazoa; phylum Chordata; class Mammalia; order Scandentia; family Tupaiidae; genus Tupaia; species Tupaia belangeri. The sequence continues at coordinate 1,034,611 of NW_006159514.1, forward strand.
ACACGGCCAACCGTGGTTTCAGTCCCAAACCTGGCAGCCTGAAAAACACTCCAGGTGCATGTGCATATGCCCAAAATCCCAAAGGGAGGGAGAGATGGAGGCGAGGAGATTGGAGGCCTGGCCATTCCCTATGGGGAGGTGTTTTTTCTCTTTCTCCAGGGAGCACATGTGCCCTCTGGGAAGAAAAAAAGAATAACCTCTCCAAAAGAACAATATTATCTACCTTATTGGTGTTGAGAGAAGTCTGTAAGATTCCCTTCCATTCCTATTACCTTTTTTCTAAGAATTATTTTATTTAACTTTATTTATTTATTTATTTTACTTTGACCAGAGAGGGATAGAGTGAGAGAGAGAAAGTGAGAAATCAAGACAACAGGTCCAGGACTAGAACCGTGTTTGGCCATGTGGGAGTCCAGCACCCTTAACCATGTCAGCTGCCGGCCCCTTCCTATTACTTTTGAATACTATAGCTTGGATTAATTATATTTCTCTCTATCTCACAGATAGGAATATAAAATTAGCATCAGGAATCATAGTCATCTTAAAGCTTAATACAGCATGGCACACAAAACTAGCTCAATAAATGTTGGGTGAAGTAAGGTATTGATTTAACAAAAGAAGTCAGTTGGTGGTTCTGTTAAATACAATTAGCTCAACAGCACTTTTGGACAATTTAAATTACCATCTACTGGTGCATCTGAAAAAAGACAATTTCCAAGTATAAGATTAATGACTTTAAAAGACACAAATATGTAAAAATGTGCAAACTACATCACTCATCTCAGATATGTCTAGGCTGAACAGGATAGTCTATTTTTTATAAATGGATATATTCTTATCCTTACCAATGGGGGATTCTGGAGTCAGTCCCATGCTTTGGAGCAATGCTTCAGCTTCTCTTCTTTTCTTTTCAAGATCTGATTCCTCTTGCACAGGAACAATAGCTTCCTTCTTCTGATCTGTCTAAAATTTTTAAGTAAACACTTAAGTTTATACAAAGTATGAAACACTTCTGTTTGCAAAAAAAAGTATTTTAAATAATGCACTAACACTATATACTCATAGGGGGTGGACTTAGATACAGATTAAGTTCCCTTTTCATAGTCATTAAATGAAAATCACTCTCAATAGAATTCTAGTAAGTAAACTCCAAATGAAATATATGACATTGATCCATTTTTACATGTAATCAAGGAGTCCACACAAATTTCCCTATGAGATATATTCGAAAAGCATAGTCGGGACCAGCAGTTGGCATAATGGCTATGTCACTGTACTCCCATGTAATCAACCATGGTTTGAGTTCCGGACCCAGTGGCTTAAACTCACGCTGGGCATGTGTGCATGTGTGCCCAAGATCCTGAGAGGAGAATGGAGGAGAAGGGATTGTGGTGTGGTCATCCCCCCCAGGGGGTGATTTCTCGCTTTCTGTCCGGCTCTTTCTGTCTTTCTGGCAAGTGCACATGCCCTGTAACAAAAACCTCTCAAAAAAACAAAACAAAACAAAAAGCATAGTCAACTTGGCAAGTTATCTCTAGTGTGAAATTGCTGTCCATGGTCAGAAATTGTGGAAACCACTTCCAAGTGGCAAAAAGCTTAGATGTAAATATTAGGACACTATGAAAAAAATAAATAAGGTAAAGTTATTTAAGATGTAATAAAGTTTAAGTGAATGGGCAATTTAATTTGTTGAAAAAGTATGAGTACTTCAAACTTTGTATAAAGTTCATTTTATTTATTCATCATTTTGTAGAGAATGTCAAAAATTCAAAAGATTCAAAATAAAAGATTTTGTTTTCAAACTATAGGTCTTATTTTTATGATAATAAAAACATATAACTGAGTCTGGAAAAATTAAAACTTGCTTTTGCATAGTACACATTTTTTGCCAGGAAAAATTTCTCACCTCTTATAGCCATTCATAGGTTTTGCAAAATCTTCTAGTTAAACTAGGTACATCTCAGTACTTGTAGATCATCCAAAACAGCTCAGGTGAAATTTAAACTTTCAAGAAAAAACTTTTTTTATTTTTTTATTTTTTTTTGAGGTATTTGCTACAGGGCGCATGCACTCACCAGAGAGAGGGAAAGTGAAAAATCTCACAGGGAGAATGAAGGAGAAGGGATGGCTATGCCATAATCCCTTCTCCTCCATTCTCCCTTGGAGATTTTGGGCATACACACACACACACCCACACCACCACAAAAAAAAACACACACACACACACACACACACACACACACACACATATGTCAGGCATGATTTATCAAGCCAATATGTCCAGGACTCAAACCACAGATGACCATGTGGAAGTTCAGCACCTTAACCACCACACCAGCTGCTGGTCCCACCTCACACACTTCAAGTGCCTACGTCAACTAGAAAACTATTACTCAAGCGTTGTCTGGAGTGAATTCAGTCAGTGATGCTATTCTATAATACTACTTTAACTAAAAGACATCAGAAAAATCCATGAAAATACAAAACAGGTTGTACTGCCAAGCTAACACTTTACTATATATAAGAATATATTGGGACCAGCAGGTGGTGCAGTGGTTAAAGTCACTGGACATGGCTGACCACAGTTCAAGTCCTATATCTGGTGGTTAGCTTCCTCGCTTTCCCCCTCTCTCTGTCTGATCAAACTGGAAAATAACAACAACAACAATAAATAAATAAAAGTTAAATAATTTTAAAAAGTATATAAACAGACTTGCTGTTTAATACTATGGAATTATCTCTTGTAATGTTTTATAACCTTTAAATTAGATATTAATCATGTGATAGATCTTCCTTGGAGGCTACTTGTAGCCATCCTTAGATAACAAAAATTAACATCTCAGAATTTAAGGACATAAGAATATGAGTACTATTTTGGAATGGCTCTGCCAATCTGAATCATGCTTCTACTGCCAGTTAGCTTTTAGCCAAATAGCTAATAATGAATCTCCAACCCTCTTACAACAGTGTCTCACAGAAACGTTCAGAATAAGCTAGCAAATTCTTCAGGTATAAGCTGTTACAGTATCACAGCAATGCTGCTATGTTCACACCTGCAGTTTTTCTGCTGATTTTTCTTTCTCCCTTAATAGATTTTTAGATGTATCATCTATTATTTAGGTAGCACATATAAAAATTTGGTATAAAACTAAGTTCAGCACAAACTATCTTATGCGGGCCATTTAAAACTTATCTGTGGAAACAAGCTCAGGATCAATGTATATGCACTATATATTATAAAAACATATGATGCTAAAGTCAGAAGACAGAAGTCCCTGGTCCACCTTCATGGTTATTCTCCAGTCTGAAAATTATTTTAAGTTCAAACTAGCAAAATATTCAAATAGATAAGTTTGAAGTCCAAACTAAATTATAATATATATGACATATCTCAAGAGATATTACAATGTAAATGCCCCATACTTTATATAACAAATATATTCTGGGCCAGCTTGTGGCCTGGCAGTTAACACACTGGATCCCACATAATCAACCTCACAGTTAAAGTCCTAGACATGGGGGCTTGAAAAAGATGCTGGGCATGTGTACATGTATGCCCAAAGTCCCAAAGGAGGGAGAAATGGAAAAGGAATTGTAGCATACCACTCCCCAATCTAGTGAGTGCATGTGCCTTCTGGCAAATTAAAAAAAATTAAAAAAAAGTCCTGGAAGACTAAATATATAAAATGAACTTTTATAAATTAAATTTTAGATATGCATCAATCTATATAAGTATTTTTATTCCATGGAAAAAAAAGCATAGTGAATTCACCAGTTTTGTCATTTTCATATATCTGGCCTTTTAAAAGTAAGAACCACTTACAGTGCTGTATTTGCAGTCACAACTGCTAGATTTTTACCTATTCTGCATTTATTATATAAAGCATTAGTACTTGAAACAAAATCCAGTTATTTTATATTACATTTATTTTATTAAAAAAAATCAATCATACTTCTTTTTTTTTCCTTTCTTCTTCTTTTCTCTTCTTTTCTTCTCTGATTTGGGCCAACCGCTGCTTCTTCCGTTCCAACTCAGCCTTTAGTTCACTTTTGTCCGACATGTTTGTGACCTTAAGAAGCATACAATCATTTATAATAATGCATTATGTTGGTAACAGCAGTATACTTGTGTATAGTATTCTCAACCTGACTGAGCCGTGTATCATGCTGGGTAAAGTCTCTTTACAATCTAAATGATGTATACTGAGTAAATGTATAAATAATAATGATAATAAAAATTTAAAAATTTTAAAAAGCAGCATACTTGAAGAAATTAGTGCTTCAAGAAAAGAACTGTCCCAAGAGGCCATGTACAATGGTTTAATGCTATCTAAGCTCTACTTCTAAAATAATGGAAGCATACTTATTTATTTTACTAAGACTTGAAAATAAGAAACAAATGCATATAGAAATATGAGCATAGTAGCTAGCACAAAGGAAACCCTTAAGTGTTCACTTGCCCAAATTTAACACAATGTCTCAATATTTTCTAAGACACTGAGAATATATTAGGGTACTGGAGATAAAGGTCAACACTGGGTCATAACAGAAAGGGCATGAGTTGGCAGTGAAATCTAAGAGGCAGGCTGGGTGACACAGAGGTAAATCACTGCTCAAGGGAGGCTGGATCCATATGGAGGCCACAGGTTCGGTTCTCTGGCTCACCTGTACATGCCAAATGTGTAATCCCATGATCCTGGATAGTTTAGGGGGAGAGGGGAATCATGTGTAAGACCCTGTTAGGGTTGCTTGTCTCTCTTCTCTGTTTCTCACTCTAATGAAAGAAAGAAACTTACAAAACCTCTTAAGCAATGAGACATAGAGAGAAGTTTTACATTAATTTCTGGAAGTTTGATTTTAAAAAGATTAATTAAGCTTGATTATATATGAAAACAGAAAATTCCTATAAATTACAAAAATGTAATAAAAATAATACTAAAGATGAGCAAAACACAAAAGTATAATCATTATCAAATCAAATGACTTACTTCTCTGCAGTAACACCTTACTTTCACCTCTTATGGTACTTTTAGTTCAATTATTTGTGAATACATCTGAAATGTTCCCTATTAGACAGTTAATTACCTGAAATAAGGAACTGTGTCTTGTCATTTTGTTGCCTTCACAGCATCTAGCTGAATGATCTTAATGTTAAATTGATATTGGCTAAATGAATAATGGCTAAGGCAGAATTATAAACTGAGTTTCGATAAAACAATTATGTAAACACTACTTCATTTTCAGTTTTAGAAAACAGTAATGAATTAGGAATTTTTTCTTAATTGAAAAAGTAGGCTGGGGTTGAGCATAAGGTGGGAGCAAGGAACTGTCACCTTCCCTATATTATTGATTTATTGTGTAATCACCAATCTCTCTCAATGTCTCTATACAACTGAAATACTAAATGCTTTAGATCAAGAACATTGGGAGAGGGCCAGTAGGCAGCATAGTGGTTAAAGTGCTGGACTCTCTCTCATATGACTGACCATGGTTTGAGTCCTGGACTGGTGGCCTGAATTCCAAGTAGGGCACCAGTGGTGTCCCAAATCCTGAGGAGAATGGAAGAGAAGGGATTACAGCATGGGCATGCTCTCTGGGGTGAGGTCTTGCTTTCTCAGGTCTCTCCAGCGAGCGCATGCGCTCAATAGCAAAAATTTCTCAAAAAACAAAGAAACAGGGAGAAAAGGCTCTGGAAATTTGTATTTAAGAGCAATCTCTTTAAAAGTACAATTATTAAATCTAAATGATGGTTAAGTTTTAGTCGAGGAAACATCCATCTACACGTATTAAGAAAATTTCAGTTGCAACACTGGACAAAGATGGACATGCAAGTTAATAATTTTCAAGAATACAAAAATAAAGACCAGCAGTTAGCGTAATGGCTATGTCGCTGGACTCCCACGTAGTCAACAGCGGTTGGAGTCCCGGACTGGCAGCTTAAATTCAAGCAGGGCGCCTGTGCGTGCGTGCCCAAGATCCCGAGAGGAGAATGGAGGAGAAGGGATTGCAGCGTGGCCATTCTCCCTGGGGGGTGATTTCTCGCTTTCTGTCTCTATGTCTTTCTGTCTTTCTGAGGAGCGCACGCGCCCTATAGGAAAAACCTCTCCAAAAAAATAGAAAAGAATACAAAAATGGAGAAAAGTGAATACTGCAGACCTTTGAATACACATACAATATCTATCAAAATTCAACTGAACAAAGTAAAAAATACCAAAAGATCGTGTTGCTTACTCCACCCTTTCTACTCCTCTAACAGTTTCACACTAACTGCTGCTGAAAAGCAGCACTTCCATACATATCTCTGTATGCCACAGCATATTATTTTTCGTCCGGCGTCACCTGTAAACCAAATACATCTATACTCAGATAGGAGAGTGAGTACATTTCTGGTCAAATGAACTACAGCTGACCGGCCCTCTCATCCTCAGGCCAGAGCCCTTAGGACTGACGTTCACGTCTCAAAACTCCTGGGGAGAGAAAGTCTCGAGTTGTGAGCCACGACCTCCGCGTTCGAGGCCTTTCCAACACCCACAAGGTGAAGGAAAACGGCATCAATGTAGTGACCTTTATTTTATCTGCAAACTGGAGCAAGACGAAAAGGAATCAATTTTCCCTCTGGGGTTCCCGCCAAGAGGGCGCGGTCCAAGCGACGGCGTCAGGGGGAAGGGGCCAGTGGGAGCCGGACAAGTGTCGAGACTCCCCGGGGCGCGTCTGGAGGGTCAGCAGGGAAGGGAGTGAACTCCTCTCCCCGGGCCGCCCTGAGTCACCGCACCCGGCTCCTCCCGCCTAGCCTCCCCGAGCCCAGCCAGGCGGCGCTGTCAGCAGGGACTGCCAAACGCGCTGTAGCGGTTCTCTGGCTCACCTGTACATGCCAAATGTGTAATCCCATGATCCTGGATAGTTTAGGGGGAGAGGGGAATCATGTGTAAGACCCTGTTAGGGTTGCTTGTCTCTCTTCTCTGTTTCTCACTCTAATGAAAGAAAGAAACTTACAAAACCTCTTAAGCAATGAGACATAGAGAGAAGTTTTACATTAATTTCTGGAAGTTTGATTTTAAAAAGATTAATTAAGCTTGATTATATATGAAAACAGAAAATTCCTATAAATTACAAAAATGTAATAAAAATAATACTAAAGATGAGCAAAACACAAAAGTATAATCATTATCAAATCAAATGACTTACTTCTCTGCAGTAACACCTTACTTTCACCTCTTATGGTACTTTTAGTTCAATTATTTGTGAATACATCTGAAATGTTCCCTATTAGACAGTTAATTACCTGAAATAAGGAACTGTGTCTTGTCATTTTGTTGCCTTCACAGCATCTAGCTGAATGATCTTAATGTTAAATTGATATTGGCTAAATGAATAATGGCTAAGGCAGAATTATAAACTGAGTTTCGATAAAACAATTATGTAAACACTACTTCATTTTCAGTTTTAGAAAACAGTAATGAATTAGGAATTTTTTCTTAATTGAAAAAGTAGGCTGGGGTTGAGCATAAGGTGGGAGCAAGGAACTGTCACCTTCCCTATATTATTGATTTATTGTGTAATCACCAATCTCTCTCAATGTCTCTATACAACTGAAATACTAAATGCTTTAGATCAAGAACATTGGGAGAGGGCCAGTAGGCAGCATAGTGGTTAAAGTGCTGGACTCTCTCTCATATGACTGACCATGGTTTGAGTCCTGGACTGGTGGCCTGAATTCCAAGTAGGGCACCAGTGGTGTCCCAAATCCTGAGGAGAATGGAAGAGAAGGGATTACAGCATGGGCATGCTCTCTGGGGTGAGGTCTTGCTTTCTCAGGTCTCTCCAGCGAGCGCATGCGCTCAATAGCAAAAATTTCTCAAAAAACAAAGAAACAGGGAGAAAAGGCTCTGGAAATTTGTATTTAAGAGCAATCTCTTTAAAAGTACAATTATTAAATCTAAATGATGGTTAAGTTTTAGTCGAGGAAACATCCATCTACACGCATTAAGAAAATTTCAGTTGCAACACTGGACAAAGATGGACATGCAAGTTAATAATTTTCAAGAATACAAAAATAAAGACCAGCAGTTAGCGTAATGGCTATGTCGCTGGACTCCCACGTAGTCAACAGCGGTTGGAGTCCCGGACTGGCAGCTTAAATTCAAGCAGGGCGCCTGTGCGTGCGTGCCCAAGATCCCGAGAGGAGAATGGAGGAGAAGGGATTGCAGCGTGGCCATTCTCCCTGGGGGGTGATTTCTCGCTTTCTGTCTCTATGTCTTTCTGTCTTTCTGAGGAGCGCACGCGCCCTATAGGAAAAACCTCTCCAAAAAAATAGAAAAGAATACAAAAATGGAGAAAAGTGAATACTGCAGACCTTTGAATACACATACAATATCTATCAAAATTCAACTGAACAAAGTAAAAAATACCAAAAGATCGTGTTGCTTACTCCACCCTTTCTACTCCTCTAACAGTTTCACACTAACTGCTGCTGAAAAGCAGCACTTCCATACATATCTCTGTATGCCACAGCATATTATTTTTCGTCCGGCGTCACCTGTAAACCAAATACATCTATACTCAGATAGGAGAGTGAGTACATTTCTGGTCAAATGAACTACAGCTGACCGGCCCTCTCATCCTCAGGCCAGAGCCCTTAGGACTGACGTTCACGTCTCAAAACTCCTGGGGAGAGAAAGTCTCGAGTTGTGAGCCACGACCTCCGCGTTCGAGGCCTTTCCAACACCCACAAGGTGAAGGAAAACGGCATCAATGTAGTGACCTTTATTTTATCTGCAAACTGGAGCAAGACGAAAAGGAATCAATTTTCCCTCTGGGGTTCCCGCCAAGAGGGCGCGGTCCAAGCGACGGCGTCAGGGGGAAGGGGCCAGTGGGAGCCGGACAAGTGTCGAGACTCCCCGGGGCGCGTCTGGAGGGTCAGCAGGGAAGGGAGTGAACTCCTCTCCCCGGGCCGCCCTGAGTCACCGCACCCGGCTCCTCCCGCCTGGCCTCCCCGAGCCCAGCCAGGGCAGGAACTGCCAAACGCCCTTGAGGTCCCGACACGGGACCCAGCAGGCAGGAGGGCCTTGAGAGAACAGTCAACCCACCTGTCAGGTGGCGGGTGAGGAAGAATCCTCCAGCCTGCAACTTCCCGGTAACGTCCCTCGCTTAAGTCCCCAACGCCGATTGTCGCCAGCACTAGCTCCACGGCTTCCCGATGCACACAAAGAGGGATGGGCGGCGGCTGCTACGGCGGGAGCTTAGGGACAAATAAGTTCACCAGAACGAGGTCGCACTCGGAAATAAAGGGCGGGGCCCTGCCGCGGAGTAGCGCCTCCTCGACTTGCCGGTGGTGAAGCAAAGGCGGATAGACGGGACAAGGAGCCCAGCTTACCCAGGAGCCCAAAGCAGTTCCACTCTCCCAGGAGCTAGGAGACTACGCCTAACATCCTCGGGGTGGGCAAGCAATTACCGCTCTCGCCGTACAGACCAGAACTACAAGCCCCAGCAACAAGGGAAACCTGCGGGCGGAAGGCAATGCATTCTGGGAGTTGTGGTCGCGGGTAGTCGCAAGGTATGCTGGGATATGTAGTGTATCCTAGTCTTTCGGTTTTCCACTTCAAGGCCTTCGCGATTCCAGTGCAAAGCTTGAGTATATTCTTGTCCGTTGCTCAGTGCTCACAATGCTGTGTGTTCTATCTTAAGATCTTTGACCTAACATTGGCAGGACTTTTAGAAGAACTATTTTTTTCGGTAGTAAATCTGTGAATTACACTGCATATTTGGTGAAGAATGCTTTTTAGGATATATATGGTATATTTGTTTTAGGAAAAAAAGCCTTACAGAGGTTTCAGGCAGAACCTAAATAAAAATATGTCAATCAGCACAGTAAATCATCTCTAGTACTTTGTTGGGATGTGATTGCATTTTGATTTTTTTCTCCCAGAAGTTTTTGGAAAGAAAGTATTTTATTACTATTGGAAACTAAACCAAGCAACTATTTCCACAACTGTTAGTTTTTTTAATTTACAAAGAAAGCAAAAGTTATCAGAAGATAAATTTACCAGAAATCTATGGGTTGGTGCACATTTTTAAAAGTTTAATTAAAGGATTATTTGTTAAGAATTAAAGCTAATACAAAATAGTATCTGTCCTATGTTTTAGAAAACAAACAGCAAGCACATTGCCCAAGTTTGGATTAACTCTTAGAATTCAAATCCTAAGTCATGAGACAGGCAGGTGGCATGGCATGGTGGTTAAGGCCTGAACTCCCACATGGCTGCCCACAGTTTGAGTCCTGGACCTGGTGGCTTGCTTTCCCACTTTTCCTTTCTTTCTGTCTGGTCAAATTAAAAAATAATGATAATAATAACATAAAAATAAATAAATATTTTAAAATAAATCCTAAGTCTTTGGGCATGTGGTCTTTTTCTTATCTTTCTCTGCCTGAATACACAATAAATTCTAAGAAATTAATTGAGAAAGAAAACACTTCAAGTCTAAGACTTTTCCATGTGTGTTATATATTTCTATATTTTTACATTATATATCTTTTATATTTTTTAAGAATTATTTTAATTTTATTTAAAATTTCAAAGAACTTTATAACTTTACTAATTTTATGTTTGCTTGCCTTTTTCCTAATAGTTTTCATTTATTCATTTGAGAACATTGTTAGAATGGTGCTAAGTAATGTACATGAGAGGAAATGTGTATTATGAAAAACTGCATGCATTTCTGTTTTTGCCCCTTTAATTCCATTTTCTCACAAACATTTTGAAGTACTCTCAAGTAAGAGTGAAATGTACATGTCTCTTTTCAAGGGAATTAACCCAGGCACTCAGTTCTACTAAATATGATGAGATTAAGTAAGGAAGTGATTAAAGAACACTTTCAGGTGGAGATGAGTGAGGAGTAGGTCTTCAATTCTGGAAGACTGAGTGGAAACTAACCAAGCAAAGGAGGTGCAGAAAAGTGCCCTGGGAAGGGGAAACACTATGACCTGAGCACAAAGGTGTAAACGCATGGAGTACCGGGGAATCTGGAAATAATTAGGATTGGCTATAGGCTAAGACAAGAACTGGGGGAGAAGCCCTAAGCAGAGGCAAAGGCACACATCCCAGTTTCAGTATAGTCCTACAGATGACGTGAATCCACTGACAGAGTCTAAGTAGGGCGATGGTACAAGAAGCTGATCTTTCTAAGTGGTTCTGAGACAGACCGATGGCACTGGTTATTTTCTCTTTGTTTCTCGGTGTCATTTCTTACAGTTCTCTGCCAAGCCATACGCCTCTGGGGGTTGACCTTGACTTCTTTAAGGACTGTCGTTGGTTGGGTTTGACCCAAGAGAGGCTGATATCAGAAGATAATTAGAAAGCAAAGCTGGGCATTTCTTCCCCCATTTGATACCACATTTCCAGCAGGAGCGTCATCTCTTCATCACTATGAAGCTACTGCCAGTTGGCCCTTCTGTACCTCTAGTTTTCACTGGGCTCTGGTAGCTTTATTTTCTTCCTTTCTCTTTTTGGCACCTCTTCTGTAGCTAGTCTCTGAGTGCTTCATTATCTCTTATTTGTTCCCTCACCATTGCTTGGATCTCTGTAACTGGTATTTTCACTGCAAGTATTTTGGGTGAATTCTGTTTCTTGATGAGACCTCCTAGTGATACAGCTTTTTAGAGCGATGAGAGACAGGGGCAGCATAGAGATTGAAACCAGGAAGTGCACTTGGAAGACTTTTGGATGAAGCTAGAAATTATAAGTACATGAAATAATGCATTAACAGTGGGAATTAAGAAAAATAAACAGATTGGAAAGATGTTATGATTATATAAGACTTTTATACCATTAAGCAGATGAGGTACCCCTACTAAACTTCTCTCTGAAGACCACTAAAAATGCTGGATGAAACACTTTCCTTCTTTCTTCAATGAACTGGTGGAAAAAAAAAAAAAAAGGAATACTTAGGACAAAATAAGTTGGAAATGTAGAAGCGTTTGTCTGATGTGTGAACTCTTTTAGCCTTGCAAAGTAGAAGCACAAGAGACAAAGCCCAAGGCCTACCCTAAAGTGGTTTTTAAAAGGAAACCTCCCAAAGCATCTTTGATGTAAAAAATCCACCACTACCACCAACACTACCACCCTCACTCTGGAAAACTGCCCAATGGCCCTTGGCACTGAATGGGATGAGAATGAACCAATTTCCCCCTGAGGATCTGCAGTCACAAGTGGGCCCTCGCATAGATTTGCAGCCTGAAATGTCATTAGCTGTATGGTTCATGAAAACACTGATTGGGAACCAGCAGTTAGCGTAATGGCTATGTCGCTGGACTCCCACGTAGTCGACCACGGTTCACGTCCCGGACCTGGTGGCTTAAAACTCACGCCAGGCACGTGTGCGTGCGTGCCCAAGATCCCAAGAGGAGAATGGAGGAGAAGGGATTGCGGCGTGGCCATCCCCCCTGAGGGGTGATTTCTCACTTTCTGTCTCTATGTCTCTGTCTGTCTGGCGAGTGCACGCGCCCTATAGCAAAAACCTCTCCAAAAAAAAACACTGATTGAAAATTTGGTTTAAAGTTGCTGCAGACTTGTCATGCACTCACATGGTAGAAACCAACATGCTTCTTTTTTGGAAGATTGTCCTTATTCCAGGCTTTGAAGAATTTTGTATAGATAAATTTCAAGAAATAGGAGCTCAAAAATAAAACATTTACAGGGACCAGCAGTTAGTGTAATGACTATGTCGCTGGACTCCCATGTAGTCGACTGCTGTTCAAGTCCCGGACCCGGCTTAAACTCACGCCGGGCACGTGTACATGTATGCCCAAGATCCCAAGAGGAGAATGGAGGAGAAGGGATTGCGGCGTGGCCATCGCCCCTGGGGGGTGATTTCTCGCTTTCTATCTCTCTGGCGAGTGCACGTGCCCTACAGCAAAAACCTATCCAAAAAAAGAAAAAATAAATAAAACATTTACATAAACAGAAAAAGAAGCCCCCCCCCCAAAAAAAAAAAAAAAAAACAAGCAAAGCAATATATAGTAGATTAAGTTTTACAAAGACTTAAGTTTTGGAATTATTAGACACAGAATATAAAATAAATATGGCTAACATATTTAAACATAAAAGGAAGTACTAAAAATGTGAGTAAAACATTTAAAAAAGAACCAACCAGAATTTCTAGAAATTAATAATATTATAAGAACTGAAATTAAAAACTCAACATGAGTTTAACATAGCTTCAGAAAGCAGTACCAGCCTTAGACACAGGCAGAAGGGGCCCCAGTTTTGGGCCCTGTACTTTGGAGTTTGCTCCCGCTACAAACAGTCGCGGAGCTAAGGATATGGCCAGTCACATGGACTATGTCTTATACCAGCTTCTAGATCATACTCCTGGCACCAGGGACCCTGACATTCCCAGCTCAACTGGGCCCTAATCTGCTTCCAGTTTCTTATGTACACCTCTTTTTTTTTTTTTTCATAGACCACAGATTAGTTTACTTTTAACACCCATCATGCCATGAATTCATAGGGAATAGGTTCCAGTAGCTCAGGCTCCTTTCCATTGGTTCTCACAGAGTGTGCTTCTCCGGGTGGAGCAGGCTGGCGCTTTAGTTGAACCCAGATACCTTTCTCTTTGGCTTCTTTCTTTTTCTGGTCATTTTCCTTCGCACGTTTTAGGAAGCTATCTCTGCTCTTAGAATGTTTAATATGCTCAATATGCACATTGATTCTCTTGGCAAGAATCTTGCCCTTAACTTGTTTGTTCACAACAATGCCAACAGCATGCTGGGTAACACTGTAGACTCTTCCAGTTTTGCCATGGTAACATTTGTGGGGCATTCCTTTTTGAACAGTACCCATTCCCTTAATGTCTACAATATCACCTTTCTTGTAGATTCGCATATATGTCGCCAAAGGAACAACTCCATGTTTTCTAAAAGGCCTAGAGAACAT
>NW_006159514.1:1048554-1049252 GCF_000334495.1 Tupaia belangeri chinensis
CTTTCCCTTTGTGTTCGTCATTTTGGTTAATTACTGGAAGATGGCGGTTCCGTCCAAAAGGCTGTACACCTCTTTTCTAGGTCTATCTTGGGTATCCTCATTGGATGACCAAGGACCCAATTTGGATTTGTTAGTTGACCATCTAAATGTGTACACGCCATGTCCCTTGCAGTATAATATGGAGCTGATGGTGAAAAAGAGGAGTTTGGGTACCTGCAGATCGTGTGGAGGTTAAGGCACTGGATTCCAGATGACTGATTGGGAGATTCAAGTCCTGGACCCCGTGACCTGAAAAATATGCAGGCACATGTGTATGCATGCCCAAAATTTCCAGAGGAGAATGGAGAGAAGGAATTGTGATGTAGCCATCCCTCCATGGGGAATGCTTTCTCACTTCTTTCTCTCCTCCTAGCAAGTACATATACCCTATAGCAAATTTTTAAAAAAAGGTATTTGGGGCTGGCTTTTAGAAATCCACTCTCTCTATGCCACTGTATTACAGGACAGAGCTCTAGGTATCCCAAATTTTTTTAAATTTCAATTTATTTATTTGCATTCATTCACTGTACATCATTACAGCATACAAAAAGATTTTTCATCCAGAGTACACTGTATATTGTCTCAGTCAAGCACATCAACAAACATGTGATTGTCAGCAAATAATTTTCCATTTCTTGTTTTCTGTATGTTTTGCTTTT
>NW_006159514.1:1049569-1049882 GCF_000334495.1 Tupaia belangeri chinensis
CTCTCCCTAAGCATCATCACAGCATAAAAAATGTGATTTCCCATTCAGTATATACTGCATAGTGACTTAATCATGCATATAATAAAAAAATTTTCCATTTCTAGTTCCTAGAATTATTTTTACCTCTCTTTCTGACCCTCTGTCCTTTCCCACCCTCTCCTCACACTATCTCTGGTGTCTACAATTGTCTTTCATTCCTTTCCCACCCACATTGTATTGATCACACAATTTCTTACATAATCTAACTACTTTCAATGGTGAGTTCACTCGTTACTATTAAGAAAACCAGTTTTAACTTAAATCAAAGAAATGC
>NW_006159514.1:1050730-1079629 GCF_000334495.1 Tupaia belangeri chinensis
CAACTTCTTTCTCCTTTCTCTTTAGCAGTTCATTGTCTCTCTTCTCTTCCATCTCTATTAGCTTCGACATTATGAATGCTCTAAATTCCTTATCAGACATTTCCATGATTTTCACCGAACTGCTTGTGGATGAAGAAGAGTTACTCTTTTCCCTTGGAGGAGAGGTATTTTCTTGTTTTCCCATATTTCTTGTGATCTGGCGGTGATTTCTTGTCATCTGATGGATGGTGTGTTTCTTTCAAATTCTTTTAAGTTCAGTCTGAATGTTCAGGAGCAAGCAGACAGAGGTGATCTAGAATCTCTTTGCCATTCTGTTGTGATCACTGGTGCAGCAGATTCAGTAGATATTGAGGAATATTCTAATCTGCTAGCTCGTTTGCTGGAGGCTGAATTATCAGTAGAAAATCTTCATTTCTCCTGTGCCCTGAAATACCTAGTTCACAGGAGCCATGCGGAACCTTCTTGTGATCAGTAGAAAATCTTCACTTCTCCTGTGCCTTGAAATACCTAGTTCGCAGGAGCCATGTGGAGCCTTCTTCTGAAGTCCTGGCCTCTTCTGCTGCTAGGTATCCCAAAATTTTAAATGTAAAACTTGACTTTTGTCTGGTAGAAGGATGAGATATATTTCTATTTAATTCATTGTTAACTTTGCTTCCAACTTTGAAATATATCTGTGTGGTAATGTGGCCTTACATCTGCAGTCAGGATCCTAAAATTATTATTATTATTATTATTATTATTATTTTGGAGAGGTTTTTTTCGCTATAGGGCGCGTGCGCTCGCCAGACAGACAGAGAGAGACAGAGAGACAGAAAGCAAGAAATCACCCCCCAGGGGAGATGGTCACGCCTCAATCCCTTCTCCTCCACTCTCCTCTCAGGATCTTGGGCATGCACGCACACGAGCCCGGCGTGAGATTCAAGCCACCGGGTCCGGGACGCAAACCACAGTCGACTATGTGGGAATCCAACGACATAGCCATTATGCTAACTACTGGTTCCCAGGATCCTAAAATTATTATAAACAGGTCTGACAAAGAAAATTTGCGTATTGGAAGATAATACTAAAGAAGTTATTCATGGCTCAGCTGTGGTAGCTCACACTGGTCAATGCTGCTATGTGATAGGCTGAGGCCACGTAGGAGGCCTAAAAACCTGGTGCAGTGGGGTGCACTTGTAGTCTCAGCTACTCAGGAGGCTAAGGCAGGAGGATCACAAGCTTGCAGCCAGTGTGAGCAACTTAGCAAGACCCGGTATGAAGGAGCGAGAGAGGCAAAAAGATAATATGTAAGAAAGATTTAGAATCATGGAAAACAAGAGGGAAAAATTAAAAAGCATCTAATGAAATTTGAAAAGGGAAGCAGAGAAAGAATGGAGCAGAAGCAATATCTGAAAAGACAATTTTCCACAAATGGTGAAAATCACCAATGTACAGATTCGAGAATTCCAATTAATTTACAAATGTGATGAAACTGTTACAAATGAAACAAAACAACCAACATCCTGGAAATACAGATGCCCCTCAATTTACACTGGGATCGTGTCTTGATAACCCCATTGTAAGTTGAAAAGACCGTAAATCAAAATGCATTTAAGAGCTGGCTCCATAGTCTAGTGGTTAGAGGATCAGATCCCACATGGCCTACTGCAGTTCCATCCAGGCCCCAGCAACTTGAAAGACACACTGGGCACTTTTGTGTGAGTGCCCCAAATCCTGACAGGAGAGAGAAATAGAGAAGATTGTGACATGACCATATCTCACTGAAGAAGTGCTTTTTCCTTTTCTCTGGCAAATGCACATGCATTTAATGCACCTAACAAAAATATGCATTTAATGCACCTAACCTACCTAGTTTAGCACAGCCTACCTTAGATGTGCTTAGATCATTTGCATCAGCCTATGGTTAGGTAAAATCCTCTAACACAAAGTCTATTGTATAATAAAATGTTAACTATTTCATATAAATGCATTGTATACCATCCTGGAAGTGAAAAACAGTCTGGTTGTATGAGTACTTGAGTACCATTTCTACCAAATGAAAATGTATCCCTTTCGCATCATTATAAAGTTGAAAAATTGTAAGTCAAACTGTCATAATTGGGGGACTGTCTGTAATCCAAATGGCCATCAGCTAGTGAATGGATGAAATTGTAATACATCTGTACATTGGAATATTTCTAGCAACAGAGAGCTATTCACATGTGTAATGATAAATGAATCTTTTTTTTTTTTTTTTGGAGAGGTTTCTGCTATAGGGCACGTGCGCTCACCAGACAGACAGAGAGAGACAGAGAGACAGAAAGCGAGAAATCACTCCCCCAGGGGGGATGGCCATGCTGCAATCCCTTCTCCTCCATTCTTCTCTCAGGATCTTGGGCACGCACACACACGCGCCCGGTGTGAGTTTTAAGCCACCAGGTCCGGGACGTGAACCGCGGTCGACAACATGGGAGTTCAGCGACATACCCATTATGCTAACTGCTGGTTCCTGATAAATGAATCTTGAAAACATCTTGCTAAGTGAAAGAAGCCAGGCATAACTGACTACGCATGGTATGACTGCATTAATACAAAATCCTAGGCCAGGCAAAATCACAATGTCAGAAAACAAATCAGTGGTGGCCTGGACTCAGATGAAAGGAAAGACTGACTACCAGTGAACAAGACAGAACTGTTTGGGGTGATGGAGGTATTGTGATGATCATAGCTTTGAAGTTAAAGTTTTTAAATCAGGAAATGTTGATATTTCCAACTTCGTTCATTTTCAAGATTGGGGCAAAATGATAAATATTGATTGAATGTTTAAAAAAATTGGAATAATAATAATCTGAAAAAAATAATGAAAAGCTATTTGATGATGATGATGGGGATTTTAATGTCTTTGTATTGACTGATATGCATGGTATTCCTTCTGGAAAAAGAAATGTAATACACTGTAAAGTTATATGTGATTCAATGTCATATAAACAAAATTATGGTAATGATAAATAAATTTAAAAAGAAGAAAAAAAGAATTTCTAGAGAAAGTAAAAAAAAGATTGTTTGGGCTATTTAGGGATCTTTTGAAATTCCATATGAATTTTAGAATTGGTTTTTCTATTTCTTATAAAAGGTCCGTTGGGATGTTGGTAAGGACTGTATTGAAACTATAGATCACTTTGGGGAGTACTGCCATCTCAATGTGGCAAGGTTAAATTTTCTAATCTATGAACATGGAATACCCTTCCATTTATTTAGGTCTTCTTTAATTTCTTTCAACTTTATTTTTGTTTGTTTCGTTTTGAGTATAAGAGTTTTGCCCTCCTTGGTTAAAATTATACCAAGCATTTTGTTTGTTTTGATGCTATTATAAATATAATTTTTTTCTTTTTTTTTTTTTTTTTTGCTAGAGGGGCTGACTGAGACTAGGATGGATCATGGTGTTAAGTAAGACCCAATTGAGAGTGGAGGGGAGCTTTTTTCTCTCTCTCTTTCTCTCTGTCTCTTTCTGTCTCTTTCTCCCTGCCTATCTCATTCATGAGAGAGATAAATAAACTTTAAAAATTAATCGAATTCTATCCTTAAAATGAGTCCTCTTTATTATGTGTGTTATATTTAGTAAAGAACTCTAGAAAAATGTAGCTATTT
The DNA here is from genome assembly GCF_000334495.1 of Tupaia belangeri chinensis. Classification (NCBI taxonomy): domain Eukaryota; kingdom Metazoa; phylum Chordata; class Mammalia; order Scandentia; family Tupaiidae; genus Tupaia; species Tupaia belangeri. Next base: position 1,054,358 of record NW_006159514.1, read on the forward strand.
GGCCAGTCAGGTGTGTTGGTTAGGATCTTACATACCAGACAATATGGTTGAGTTCCATACCTGGTGGCTTAAAAAACACACCAGGGGGTGTGTGCATATACACAAAATCCCTAGCGGAGAATGGAGAAGGGATTGTGGCATGGTTATTCCCCCGAGCATAATTTATCACTTTCTTTCTTTCTCTCTTTTTCTCTTCAGTGAATGCATGTGCCCTATAGCAAAACAAACCAAAAACAAAACAAAACAAAACAAAACAAAAACGACAAAAAAAAAAAAGAGTTATGGCACTTGAACAAACAAAATACAAACCATTGAAAAAATGTAACACACATCTATATCCCATCATAAAGGAATTTGAAAGGGTTTGAAATGTATTTTGTTGCCCAGTGATTTAGACATCTCAAAATATTCAAGGAACTGAGTTGTGGGTGGTGCAGAGGGTAATGTGGCTGGATCCCACATGGCTGACTGCACAGTTTGAATTCTGGACCTGATGGCCTGAAAAGCACAGGGTGTATGTGCATGCATGCCCAAAATCCTGAGAGGAGAACAGAGGAGGAAGGATTGTAGCTTGGCCAACCCCCAACTTGGGGGGTTATTTTTCTTTCTCTCTCTTTCATGAGCGTACTCATCCTATAAAGTCAGAAGATTCAATAAGTCTTTCCCAAGTCATAAGGTACCACAATCAAGACTGTTTGTTGATAACCTTGTGATATGCACCTTCATCATACAGCATTTATAATGAAATTATGTTGTGAAAAAGAAAGGTGTAGCCTCACAGCACTGCAAGAAGCCTTCTTGTAATTATAATTTTAGTATCTTATTTGGTCATAATTTTTCTAAAATGAAATGTACTACAATTTAACATAAATGTTCCTATGGTCTTCTTACAAGGCAAAGAACTTAATTCCCAAGACTTTTCCTTATGTACTAGATCTCTGTGATTTTTCCCACATGTAAATCAGAGATCTCTAAGATTTCAGTTTGGTTATCTAAATTCGTGAGGTTACTACCACCTTGCCTCTGAGGCCTTGAGGTTGTTCCTCTTTTGCATACTAACAGGTTCTTCCAAGTCATGTATATTTTTAACTTTTTCCCAGATACTTCCAATCCACCTTTAGGAAACGTGTTTGACTCTTTAGAAATATTGGCACAAGAAAATATTTTGTTCCAACTTCGGAAACTATCTTAACTTTCCCATTTTTTCTCATATCTTAGGGAAGCTCTTTCAGAAACTATCTTCGCTCAGGGGAGTGTTCATGAGCTGACCAGCAAGTCTCTCATAATTTAACAGCATTACTTTTCTATTATCCTTATTATTGTTCTAGTCTGTATTTTTCCCTTTGGAGTGTCTGCTGCATTGTTAACTTAATACAGGTGTTTTTTTTTTTTTTCACTATTTCCTCTACTTGTCTTGATGCACATATTTTCTCTCATAGTGTCAAAATAAGGTGATGGTGAATTATGAGTCCTTTCTGAGCTGAGAATACTTTTGTAATCTGGTAACCTTTGGCAGGAAGCACACATCCTAGGGAATGATGGAGCACTTAAGAGTGATTCACCACTGAGTATTACAGAAAATAGGCTGAGGGGCTCAAAAATTCAAGGCAAGTTCCTTCTACTCAGCATGGTGTATATACTGTACTCTCACTTTTCTACCCCCTATTATGTGGTTAAGAGAGAGGGGATAATGATGGCTTCTTAAAGTTACCTGTAATGCACTCAAAACTCTGTTAGGTGTAATGGTTTTAAAAGGTAGAATGAAAACACAGCTAGGAGATCAACACAAAAGGAATCATTTTCTGCTGGAGACAGTGAGCCTGTGCTCCTCCTGGTACATACACGCAACTCCCACAAACTGCCATGGGAATTGTGGGTGCCCCACTAAACGGCCATATACCCACCCCCAAATGTGGTGGGGAATACGCTTTATCCCCAAGTTTCTTGTATTGGTTGAGTTTTTCTTATGGTAGAATGAAGTCTTAAATTATTCTTTGAGTTACTCTTGAGTATTCCATATATTGACTTTCAAATGTGGGGGTATAAAACAATGACTAATTGGCAGGTGAAATCGAGTTAAACAACCTCACATGCTATGAAAAGCCCAACTCAGATTGATTAATTTTCAGGTTAGAAGCATTGACCTGTAATATTCTTCTTTGAATAAATATTTACCCAACATTTGACCTTACTGACTTCAGGCAAATTTCAGGGTGGTTAAGACTTTCCACGTTAACATGGAAATGAGCTTCTAATTATACAGAGCTGTTGATTAACAACGTGCATAGATTTGCATAATGGGAAAAGAACTGTGGTTTCTTCAGAGATCTCTCCAGCCATACATGGAGATAAAATCTTGATCACTGGCAGATGTTGAGCTTCTAAGATGCTGTCCACGTGTATATACATATGCACGACTGTGTGTATATATGTGCACACACACACTTGCACACTGAGAAATATTTACACAAACATAACACTATTTCCTTAGTTCCCAAGCTATACATCCAAGTCTCTTTGGATATCTCCCAGAGATGTGACAGGAACCTCAGATTCAATGTGTCCCAAATTGAACTGTTGGGACTAGTGAATGGCATGGAGGTTGCATTGCTGGACTGCCAAGTGGTCGTCTACGGTTCAAGTTCCAGACCCAGTGGCTTCAAACACACACTGGGCACATGCTCATCTTTACCCAAGATCCCAGGAGGAGAACAGAGGAGAGGGGATTGTGGTGTGGACATTCTCCACTTGGGGGGGGGGTAATTTCTTGTTTTCTGTCTCTCTGTCTCTCTCTCTGGTGAGTGCACATGCTCTATAGCAAAAAATCTCTCTAAAAAAAGAAAAAAAACTCTCAAAATTGAACTGTCATCTTTCCCAGCAAGCCTATTCCTCCCCGTTCCTAGTCTCACTGAATGAAATCATCGGGTTTTTTTAGTCATCCTTAGTCACAATCCTGCAAAGTCATTCTATCTCAGATTTCATGTCCCCCACATCCATCATTGTTGATTCCAACTAAAGAGTGAAATATCTCCTGGAGGCAAAGGGGACACCTGTGGTGCTGAGTGGGTAGGTTGTAGCAAGCATGAATCCAGCATTGATCTAGGCAGGCGGGCTCCCTGAGAGAGGCATGGCAGCAAGAAGAAAGAGTTGAGCCACGGAGTCTGACAATGCCAAGATTCACACGGAAGGCCCAGCCTCAGAGAACTAAAAGATTAGGGAGGGAATGAGTAGATGCAGGGGTAGAGAGGCAGCTGGGGCCTATGCTCCTATAACTGAAGAGCAGGCAGAGATTTGGTCACACATGACCTCAAAAATGAGTTCACTGCCAGAAGAAGATGTAAGGTCGGAACCAGACCCGCAGTGACCACTTTTTCTGATGCATAACCACAAGCAGATCCCCAGTCTTGAGGTTTTCCTGGCCTTGAAACCTAGCTAACCTCAGAAGTTGGAATAGGAATGCAGGCAGATGGTTAGATGATTCTAGCTGTCAGCTTTTAGGACTGTGGGGCCAGAGAGGTTATCATATCAGCTCTCACCGGGTATCTCCGTAAGTCTGTCACAAACAGCACCTCACCCTTCTAATTGCTTAAGGTACTTTGCACAGTTTCAGAACAGATGTTCTGTTCTTACATGTACACCAGGTTATCAAGGTACAAGTAAAGGCCACAGATTGCAAAAGGTCAGGGGCCTCATCTTGCTTGGCCACCACTGTATTCCTAGTCCTGGGAATACGTCTAATCCATGGTGGGCATAGGGCATAGGAGAAATAGTCTGAATTTTGGTTGGATTCCTATGTAATTACAGTAGTACTTGTAACTTTGGACCTGACACTTAGAATTCTAGTAGTTCAGAGATCATAGCCTACCATCTTGCATTTTATGTTGTGCAATGTAAACAAGAAAAGCTAGGTCTGAGAACCAACATCTTATTTTCAAGTAGTTGTATAGTGGGACCAGCAGTTGGTGTAATGGCTATGTCGCTGGACTCCCACATAATCCACCGCGGTTCACGTCCCGGACCTGGTGGCTTAAACTCACGCCGGGCGCGTGTGCATTCGTGCCCAAGATCCCAAGGGGAGAATGGAGGAGAAGGGATTGGGGTGTGGCCATCCCCTCTGGGGGGTGATTTCCTGCTTTCTGTCTCTTGTCTCTCTCTCTGTCTGTCTGGCGAGCGCACGCGCCCTATAGCAAAAATCTCTCCAAAAAAAAAAAAAAAAAAAAAAGTAGCTGTATAGTGAAGTATTTGGATTAAAATCAGTTAATATGCTACTTATAAATTATTGTTTGACATTCAGAGGACTCATAGAAATGACAGAAAAATGCTAGTTCACTAAGATGGGATGGGATGGTGGTGCAGCAGTAAAACCCTATGCTGTGTGAGGCTGACCCCATGGGAGAGTTCCAGGTTCACTCCAGAGACAACCCTCCACACATACTGAGGCAGGGGAGGGGGGCTGGAGCATCAGAGAATGTGGCCTCTTTAGCAGCCTTAAGATGGTTAAGGCAGAGAAAGATCTATCCTGTCAGAAGGGTTTGATGCTGAAACTCTTTGTCAAACCTTGTTCCATATAAGCCTGGAACTCTGTAAATAAGAATCTTCATAAGCATCTGATTCAAATTTAGAACAAAATTTTTTTTAGAGATTTTTGGTATAGGGCACATTCTCCTGCCAGAGAGACAGAGAGAGAATATGAGAAATCACCCCCTGGGGGAATGGCCATGCCGCAATCCCTTCTTCTCCATTCTCCTCCAGGATTCTGGGCCCACATGCACAAGAGCCTGACATGATTTTCAAGCTGCCAGGTCCAGGACTTGAACTGTGATCTGCCATGTGGGAGTCCAGCATCTTAACCACCATGCCACCTGCTGGCCCAAAATTTTTTCAGTGTTTAAATTGCTGTGAAGACTGCAATTGCCATCTAGTAAGCCCAGTGTCAAATGTTTGTGTTCACAAAAGTGTGCTTTTTGACTAACTTTATAATATACAAATGTTAAATGTTATAAAGCTGACTGTATAAAGTAAATTCAGCAGATAAAATTCTGATCTTAGTGCCAACAGGTGGCATGGTGGATAAGCTGCCAGATGCAACATGGTTGATTCTGCGGTTTGAATCCTAGACTTGGCAGCCCCAAAACCGTGCTGGGTGCATGTGTATTTGTGCCCCAAATTCTGGGAGGAGAATGAAGGGATTGCAGTGCGTCCAACCTTTCGTGGGATGTTTTCCCACTTTCCCTCTCTCTCTGTCTCTCTTCAGTGAGTGCATGTGCTCTATAGAAAAAAAAATCTAAAACGAAAATAAAGCTAGTCTTATCTGTTTTGCATATGGAGTTTTACAGACAATTTTATTTGAAAAAGGAAGTTTCTGCCATATGAAAACTGTTCCCAAGGGCTGCTATCCGCTGTCCCTACCTTCGAGCTGCCGGTGTGCCCGCTGAGCCCTGCCCTAGAACCGGAGCCTCGTCCTTGTCCTGTTAGCCCATCCTTGAGTTCCTCTTCTGATGTGAGATGCCTCCTTCAAAGGTTTTCCCTCTACATTCTCTGCAGAGCGGGTCTCGGCTCCACTCCACTCTCTAGATCTCCCCTTTCATCCCTCTACCTCTGTCCTTATGCTCAGCTTTACGTGGGGTGGGGAGGGAAAGGGGGTGTGAATGGTTGTCCACTTTTGAAAAAGTATTTTCTCCCTGAGATGTTTCATTCAAAACATTTACTAAGCATTTATCAAGTGTCAGGTAGTGTCAAAGTCTCATGGGAGTAGGGTGGTAACTACTCTAAGACTGGAGAAGTCCACAGTGGTTTCCAAAAGCAGGTGACAGTGGGGCTATATCTACCTCTGCATCCTCAGAGGAGTTAGGTGAACACGTGAGAAGGAAGTGTTCTGGCAAAGAGCAGAACTGGGTATTACACGTGCAAAAGGGGAAGAAGTTGAGATAGGGCCCACGTTGCAAATATCACTGAGTTTGGATTTTATCCTGATAGCAGTAGAGAACCACTGATGCATTTTAAAACAGAATGGTTACATGTTCTAATTTATATTTTAAAAGTATTTTTGTTACTGATTTGAGATGCATGGGTGGGGAACCTAGAGCAGGGTTTCTCACTTAGATTACTAACTGGTAATCTAAATGACGAGATGAAAAAGACAGCAGGAGAGGGAACAGATCTGAGAATTATTTATAACAAAAAGGCAGATTTATTTATAATGAAAAAGTAGAATTCTATGAATTTTGCTGCACTTACCCAAGTGAGAAAGAGACAGAGAGGGAAATGGAGAAATTATCTCCTATGGGGCATGGTCACACCACAATTCCTCCTCCACTTCTCCCTCCTTTCGGGATGTACCCGTGCACACCTGGCTTATTTCTCCAGTTGACTAGTCTGGGACTTAGACCATGGTTGGTCATGTAAGATCCAGCTTCCTTAATCACCAGGCTATTGGCTGGTCTTTCGACTATTTTTATTGGACTTAGGAACAGAGTTATTCTTTAAAACCTCCCAATTGGTGCTGGCAAGTGGTATGGTGGTTGAGGGCGTTGAACTCCCACATGATCAACTGCGGTTCAAGTCCCGGACCTGATGGCTTGCTTTCTCATTCCCCCCCCCCCATTCTGTCTTTTTCTGGTCAGAGAAAGAAAGACGGGTGTGTGTGGGGGAGCTAAATAAAATTAATTCTTAAAAAAGAAAAAGAAAAAGAAAAACTCATAATAGGATTAGTCCAGGGCATAGTGGTTAAGGCGACCGAATCCCACCTGGCTGGCTGTCTTGGACCTGGTGGCTTGAGAAACATGCACACATGTTTCTCAAGGGAGGAGAAGGGATTTAAGTGTGGCCATTCCATATGGGGGGGGGTGTGCGGGGGGGGGCGTGCTTTCTCACTCACTTTCTCCATCCTTTCTCCATCTGTCTGTCTGTCTCCAGCAAGTACATGCACTCTCTAGCAAATGGAAAAAACATCATGACATATATTGAGACAGAGATAGGGAGAAGCACTCTCCATAGGGTTTGGTCATGCTGTGATCCCCTTCCTTCAGTCCTCAGCTCACCAGGATCCTGGGCACACGAGAACATGCCCAGTGTTTTCAGGCTGACCAGCCCAGGGATTTGAACTATGGTTGGCATGTGGCTTCTAGCTCCATAGTTTGGTACCCTACAACTGTGCCCAAAGGCTGGGCCCAGAGTGATTTTTTTTTAATGAATACAATGTGAATATAGAAACAATTGAATATAGAAATCAACGTGCTAATTTAGTTTCATTGACTAAAGCAGAGTCAGTAAGCTAAAAGAGATGGCACATGCAAATTAGGATAATTCAAGGAACGTTTCTTTACTCAAGGGACTTTAATTTTTTCAGGAACGAGAGAAGCACGGGAGAACAAGCAGCACCGCAGGAATCAACTCAGAACCCATAGCTGCAGAGCTGTCCTCACCCACTAGGCCTGAAAGAGAGGAGGGAAGGTACAGAAATCTGGGAGCAGAGGGCCTAAAGGATGACTGCCTTAAATTGGGGGATTTTTAGGGTCATCACAGAGCAAGGGAACCAGGTGTGTAAGTACTCTGACACCACGCTCCTTCTCATCTCCTCCTGGACTCCCCATCGGCCAAACCCAACGGAAGCCAGAGTGCTCAGAAGCGTCCACTGAGGTCAGTCTCCTGAGGCAGAAAGCAGGGTGGAGAAGGGGAGAGGCGAATCGACAAGGACAAAGGGAAGATAAAGGGTTTTAATTCTGATAGAATAAAGCACTTATTTCTGCTAAACAACCATGCATTATTAAGGTTTGGATTTCAGCTTACTGCAGCTATTGCCCTCAGGTAAATAACAGCTCATCTCAGGGCAGTCACATGTCACAGAACACTCCCAGAGTGCCTGCAAGGAGGAGCGTGTGTATTGTTTGTGTTTTACTGTGCAAGGGTGATATTTTCCAGGAATGAGACTAATGTATATTTTGCTACTTATGTAAGAAGTTGCATGTGAAAACATGAGTTAATTGGTACTATGCTTCTAACTAATTCTAATCATGGTTAAGACCCTTTATTAGGCACGCTGAGCAGTGGTCCAACATTGCCATTGCTTTTAAATCATTATTTAGAACTGATAGGTTGGGTATAAGAGGGTGGGGCATACAGAAGACTTTGAATTCTGGAAAGGCATTGTATTTGATGGGCATTGCATTTGTATAAAACTGCTTCTTCTCCACTCAAATGCAGAACTATTAGAGAAGGCTAGCAAATGGCATGGTGGTTAAGTTTAAGATCCTACACGTCTAACTCTGTGGTTCGAATCTCAGACCCACTGGCTTGAAAAATACACCAGGTGCATCTGTACGTGTGCTCAAAATCCCAAGGGGTGAATATAGGAGAGGGAATTTTGTCATCATTATTCTCCTTGGTGGGTGATTTCTCACTTTCTTTTTCTGTGGCCAGCAGATGGCATGGTGTTTAAGGCATTGGATTTCCACATGGCCAACCAGAGTTCCAGACCAGGCAGTTTGTTTTCTTACTTTCCCTCTCTCTCTTTCTGTCCCTCTCTGGTGAGTGCACATGCCCTGTAGCAAACAAAACAAAACAAAACAAAACAAAACAAACAAACAAAAAAGAAGATAAAATAATTTTTTTTTTTTTTAAAAAAGAAGAACTATTAGAGAAAGACAGAGAGACAAAGAAGTCACACAGGTCTCCTCGGAGGTCCTGCTTCTCCAAAACTTAACAGAGAAGAGCAGAGAGTAATGCACATGGGCTTTTTTTTTTTTTTTTTGTCACACAAATGCCAAAGGAAAGAATAAATTAGAGAAGGAGGAAGCTACATATACCCAATGATTCTCTCCTTCTACTGCAGGAAGGACTAGGGAGGGGAGGGAGAGAGGACAGGGCTGATATTCTGGAAGAGATCTCACTACAAGAAAACTTAAAGTGAGGAGACAGGAAGTGCTTTTCCAACGGGAGACAATAGCCTGGCTAACTGAGCACTCTTAGGGAAAACGAGAGCGAAGGAAGATAGTAACTTGTTCTAGGAAATGTTACTCAAGTTGCCAGTGGGCATAGAGATACATAGGAGCCACCAAGCAGGTATTTATATCGATCTGAAGTTCAAGAGAGACGTTGAGGTGGAAATGCAGAGTTGAGAGTCCTGGATATAGATAAATAGTAGGTGGCTATGGATAGCAATGCTGTGAGTTCGAAGCAGGTCTTCCTATGGACCTCTGAAGAACACCAGCATTCAAGGAACACACGAAGGAAGGGCATTATTAAAAGGTGATAGAGAAAAACAGGTAGAAGAAAAGGTAAGAGGAAGTGATGTTTTGTAAGCTATAGATTCCAGAAGAAGGAAGCCACTACCTGCTAAATAAGGCTATTCAAAGTGGATAGTCCGTCTCAGACTCTCCTGTTTGTCTACGCCATCTTAGACCGTGGTCACTGCTACTTTAGTGACTTACATTTGTACCCTCTTATCTTGCCAGAGGGTGTGTGCATTCACTAGGAAGAGACAGAAAGGAAAGGAGAGGGAGTGAACGCTCCCCAGTGGGTCCTGGTCATGCTGCAATATCCCTTCTCCCCATTTCTTCTTCCTGTTGGGATTTGGGGCACACACGCATGCATGCCCAGCATGTTTTTCAAGCCGCTGGAGCCAGGGATTCAAACCATGTGGCTAGCTACAGGGATCCAGCTCCCTTAACCATTAGGCCACAGGGACAGCCCAGTGAGGGAGCCAATGATTCATCTGGGATGAGCTAACACATGTAAAGGTATTCAGGTAGAATAGTTTCTGAGCTCAATTCAAATCAATGGGGTTTTTATTATGCACATTTGTAAGGTGTGTGTTTGTTGGAGTGGCAGGTAGGGAAGGAATTAGGAAGACAGGAATTTATCCAAAGTTGGAAAGATACTTTGATTTAATTTTCTAGCCTCTCAGACCCTGCAGCCTTTGCTGGTGTTCAAGTAGGGAGGTGGGCAACAGGGAGTGTGTGGTCCATCAGCATTGGAAACAGTGCAACAGGACTTTAGCCTTTCGGAAAGATTCAAATGTCAATCCAAGTGTCTACATTGTATTTATGTCTGTTTTGTATTTAGACAGGTTTAAATCATTAATTGGCAAAACATCAGTTAATTTAAAAGGTAGGTTATTGAGAACATCCAATACCTTGACAACACCAGTTTACTGAGGAGCATTGTTTCGAATCATAAGTTGTGACACTGTGCTGGGTTCTATTTAAAGAACAACAACAACAAAAATCAAATAAAATCCATAGGTACAGGGTTGGGCCAGCCCCACAGCACAGAGAAGAGCATCAGCATTGCTCAAGAGGAGCTGGATCCCACATGGTAGCCACAGTTCAAATTCCTGGCTCCGGTCTGCACCAGGCGCATGTGCGAGCACTCGAGGCAGACCAGACGCTGTGGAGAGCACTCAGCTTGCTCAGGTGTGAGCATGCCGTCTTTCCTGAATAAAGAAAGAAGTCACCATTAGCTTCGTGCTGCCAACATTCACTATGTAATAATGTCTGTCCAGGTCTGTGTTGAATATTATGGAAAATGCAAAGGTCTGTAAGACAAAGGTCCAGCCATCAGGGTCTCAGACTCTTGTGGTGGAAAAGTGCTAGGTCAGCATAAGTTGGAACCCAGAAGCACAGAGCAGGGAGCTGGCTTGCTGGAAGTAGAGACTGGCTGGGCCCATACTGTAATTTGATGGTGAATTATTAATAAAAACATTTACCGAAACACTGCAACCAATGGAAGTGCCAGTAAGGCACCATTAAGGGACTTAACAGCATAGTGCAGGGAAGACACTCAAAACAAGGTTTAATGAGGATGTAGCCTCACATTGGGTGGAAAACCATAGTCATTAATACCACTGCTAGGTCACAAATATAAAGTTCTTTACAAGAAAACATTTAGCATTTAGTAGAAAACAAGATTGTAATATCTGATCTGTAATAGGGAGCAAGATGTACCTTTTCAAAGTTTTTTTTTTTTTTAAGTTTTTGCCAAAGGGTGCATGCACTTGCTGGAGAGAGACAGAGAGAGTGAGAGGGAAAGTAAGAAATCACCTCAGGGGGATGGCGTGGGGGAATGTAATCCATTCTCCTCCATTCTTCTGGGATTTTGGGTACACGCACATAACATGCCTGGCATGGTTTTCAGGCTGCCAGATGTGGAACTCAAACTGGGTCAACCATATGGGTGTCTAGTGCCTTAACCACTGTGTCACTTGCTGGCCCCTTCAAAGGATTTTTTTTTTTTTAAAGAGGTTTTTGCTATAGGGCTTGTGCACTCACCAGAAAGACAGAGAGACAGAAAGCGAGAAATCACCCCCCAGAGGGGATGGGCACGCTGCAATCCCTTCTCCATTCTCCTCTTGGGATCTTGGGCACGCACGCACACGTGCCTGGTGTGAGTTTAAGTCACTGGGTCTGGGACTTGAACTGCGGTCGCCTACAGGGGAGTCCAGCAGCATAGCCATTACGCTAACAGCTGGTCTTGAAAGGTAGTTTTTGTTTTTTTTTTTTTAACTCTTCTGTTTTCAAGTAAAGGAAGTGACTAATTATGAGCAGAAAGTGTAGTGAGTGCAAATCCATAGCAAGACAGCTGCCAGTTAGGTATTACCCACTAAATTAGGATGAATGAAATTACAGGATTGTACATGGTGCCGTGCTGATGAATACGGCTGTGGCTGAGAGTATAATGTGTTTCTGTTGATTCCCAGTGTAGTTTGTGGCAACTCTCTCTTCAAGGTAAAGCTGCATTTGATCTAAAGAAAACTGAGCAGGTAGGATCTCTGCTCTCAGGCTCATTCGAGACAAGGAACTATCATGGCTGTGGTAACTGACAAGCTGCTGAGGCAAGCAGGAAGAGGCCGAAGGGCCCCTGGTGGACAGGTGGTGGCAGAAACCATTGCTCATGCTCCTCAGGTCTCCGGGCAGGCAGGGTATTTTAGGGAGAGTGGCACCCGAACCTTACTGGTGGGGATGTCCCCATCACTGAAGTACAGGCGATGGTCGTGCTGCTGTGCACTGGGGAAGAAGGCCATGGCCAGGTGGTGTGTGTCCAGGCTGAAAACCGACCATCAGCAGAGCAGGTGCCACAGACTGCAGCACAAGTAGCAGCGAGAGAGTCATGGAAATAAGACAGGGGCTGGGGCCATGAGCCAGCCCGAGCCCTGGGAAGCATAGGATCAGGACACCCAGTCACCCCTTCTCCTAGCAAGTAGCAGAGACATTCAAAGAAAGAGAAACGGCAACCCAGATAAACTGTAGGAGACTTGAAGGGGGCCAATGGGCAGAGCAATTGGGCTGAGGCTGAACCCCCTCATCCTCCACCAGCGGGAATGCAGTTCACCAACCAAGACCAAACTGCATGCAGCTTAGTGACAGCTGAGTACCAGGCCCGGAGGAGCAGCCAGAGTTTCAAGTGGGGAGCTGCTACACCTGGCACATGGGAACCCCGAGCTTTTGATGGGGACCCCAACAAAGCAGAGGCTGAAGAAGGTGCAGCTGACAGCTCTGGTCTAGGCTTCAGCCCACTCATTTGGCCACCCCCAAATGCCTGCCCTGTGGGCTCTGAACTAAGGCTGTCTATCAGCCCCCAGGCTGCTCAGGACCTAGAGGACCCTGCCCCAGGCCGTCTCTGCCAGAAGAAGCCAGTCCTGGCAAGGAAGAGCTGCGAGGCAGAGAGGAAATGGCCGGGAGGGAAGACTGCAGGGTCAGGCCTATCTTCAGGATCAGGCACACTGCTCTAGGGCACCCCAGGAGGGGGCATCTTTGAACTCCTGCACAAGAGAGTACAGGAGATCCAGTAGCCCTAAGATCCCAGCACCAGCCAAAGGCTCTTTCCTCCCTTACACTGGCTGCAGGGGGCAAGGAGACCAGAGACTTTGAGGAACTCCCTGGACAGGAGTGCTGAGTGTCTGTTGGGTGAGGAAGAAGAGGAGGAAGAGGACAATGACCAGGAGAATGATGGTGATAACGGTGAGAAGGAGGAGGGGAAGGATGACCGTGATGATGAGGGGGAGGAGGAAGAGGAAGATGAGGAGGCGAATTAGAGGAAGAGATGGAGGAGGACAGTGATTCCCAGGAGGAAGATGACGGTGCTCATGAGGAGGAGGAGGAAGAGAGGATGGAAAGGATAGGATAATGAGTAAGAGGAAGAAAATGAGGATAACACGGAGGGGGGAGAGGGAGAAGAGGGGAGAGCTAAAAGGTGGGGGTTGTTTTGTTCCATTTGCATTTGTGTAGGGCTGCTGGAGACGTGGCGGGAGCAGGAAAGGAGACCCTAGGACTGGCATGGCAAACCACAGCATCTGCCGACCCCGAGGCCAACTCCAAATCCTGCAGGCAGCTGGCCTGGAAGCACCCCGAGGGTCAGCTGCAGCTTAGACGAGGGCACCTAATGATGCCCGTCACCTGCCCTGGACTGGAACACATTGGGGAGTTGAGGCCACCTCAAGCTGGCTGCCTGGGTCTCCCAAAAGGAAGGTTCCCCATTCACCATCTCTGGGAGAGGCTGCTCCCCATTCTGGGGAGCCCACCTTTATCTCTGTAGGCCCCATAGTGACCCATGTGTCAAGCAAATGCCACCTGTCTGCTGGCTATCATTCCTGAGCAGAGTTCTGAGGCCGGTGGCATCTCCCGGGGGGAGGTCCAGGCCTGCCCAGTCAGCCACCTCAGCTGGCCACGTGCTGTGAACTTCAGAGAGAACCCAGGGTCTCCTCAAGCCTGTCCAAAGTCAGGCTCTCAACTTTTGCTTTTTCACTATAGATTTTCAGGCCCACCCTTGCTTTTTTTTGGGAAGTATGTGTGTGTTCTTATCTGAGCAGTCCTACCCAGAGACCCTGATCTCAGCTCCAGGAGATGGCCAGAAGGATGGATGAAGGCACAGCCCATACTCATCCTGTGACCTTGGGGAGCTGGACCAGTCACAGGGATGGATGGAGGGCTGGGTAAGGCTCCCTAGGGACTATGCTTTGATCTTCCACCCCTGTTGTTACTGTGACTTTGTTTCCTTTACTTGGTGAGGTATTTCCTGCTACGTTTTCTGGTGTTCTGTGACAGTCCTGTGCTGGCCATAGGGCAGTGCTACACCTCAGGGGACTGGCCCCAGGGATGGGGGTGGGGGGCACCCTGAAGTGGGTGGGCATTACCAGAGTTCATCATTCTGGCAAGAGGCAGATCTTGGATCACTCAAGGAGGAAGAATGTGGCAGGAGGACCCCAGCATGGGGAGCAGATCATCAGGAACCCCTGGAGAAGGAGGGAGGGCCCCTAAGATCTTGTGGCTACCAGGATTCCCCTCTGTATTCACCCTCTTTTCTTCAATGGCTTTAGTAAATATTTCTCTTTAATAAATTCTATTGACTATCTCAGAGAACAAAACATTAGGGACCAGCAGTTAGCGTAATGGCTGTGTCGCTGGACTCCCATGTAGTCAACCGCGGTTCAAGTCCTGGACCCGGTGGCTTAAAACTCATGCCGGGCGCATGTGTGTGCGTGCCCAAGATCCTGAGAGGAGAATGGAGGAGAAGGGATTGCAGTGTGGCCATCCCCTCTGGGGGGTGATTTCTCACTTTCTGTCTCTGTCTGTCTGACGAATGGACATGCCCTATAGCCAAAAAAAAAAAAAAAAACCTCTCCAAAACAAACAAACAAACAAACAAACATTAAAAAAAGAAGGATCTATGCTCTCTAGGTATTCGTGCATTTATTCACTCATTCAGCAAATATTTCCTAAGAGGGCTCTACTCATGAACTGTTCAGGTCAAATAAATGATCACAGTGATACAGCTGCGAAGGAACAAACCAGTGAAGATAATAACAGACCAAAGATCTCTGATGATACAGTGCTCGAGAAAAGGCCTCTTGGAGAAGTTATTAATAGTTTGCAGAGATCTGAGTTGTAAAGAGGCCAGTCTTAAAAAGGCAAGCAGAAAGAAGAGAGGGGTGGGACTTTTTGGCTACCTAGCATCAGAAGGTGTTGAAAGAGTTCTTACTAAATGAGCCTTGTAGGAGCTAGCTTTTCCAAAACCCACTTAACTCAGGTTCCTAACCTTTGCAGTTAGAGTATGAGCGTGTGACCCAGGCTCGGCCAGTTAGAGCGGCCTGTACTATTCCTAGTCAATGAAGCTGCTCATCGTGTGTGGGTCTTCATCCTACTCCTTGTGTTTGTTTCTTATTGCTGTTGTAACCTATTGCCATATACTTAAAACAACACAAACGGTACCTTACAGTTCTGCAGTTCAGAAATCTGAAATGAATCTCACAGGGCTAAAACATCAGGTCAGTAGGGCTGTGTTCCTCCCTAGGGGCTGTTAGGGAGAAATGTCTCTCCCGTTTTCTAGAGACTGCGTACATTCCTTGGTTAATGGCAACCTTCCCTCTTCAAAGTCAGCGATGGTCATCAAGTCTTTTTCATGTTGTTGCATTTGGATAATGACTTCTACCTCCCACTTCCACAAGTAAAGACTCTTGTGGTTTCATTGTGCCCACTCAAATAATAATAATAATAATAATAATAATCCATGTATGTCCTATGTTTCTCTGTGTCTCAGTCATTAGAATAGGTCTAAGTAGGTGTTATGGTTGATTCTTGGGCTGTAAAGTAAAAGTTCTTGAAGGGTAGTCTGACGAGTTCTGGTGTTGTTTTTGGGTTTGTTCTTTTTTTTTTTTTTTTTTTTTTGGAGGGGTTTTTTCTATGGGGGGGGGGCACTCCCAGCAGACAGAGAGAGACAGAGATATAGAAAGCAAGAAATCACCCCCTAGGAGGGACGGCCACGCCGTAATCCCTTCTCCTCCATTCTCCTCTTGGGATCTTGGGCACACACACACACATGCCCAGCGTGTTTTAAGCCACTGGGTCCGGGACGTGAAACACGGTCAACTACATGGGAGTCCAGAGACATAGCCATTACACTAACTGCTGGTCCCGTTTTTGTTTTTGAGAGTTTTTTTTTTTTCCTATAGGGTGTGAGACAGAGAGAAAGAAAGTGAGAAATCACTGCCCCTGCCCCAGAGGGATGGCCACACCGTAATCCCTTCTCCTCCATCTTCTCTTGAGATCTTGGGCACACACGCACATGTGCCTGGCACGAGTTTAAGCCAGTGGGTCCAGGACTCGGCCCGCAGTCAACTACATGGGAGTCCAGCGACATAGCCATTATGCCAACTGCTGGTCCCCTGGTGTTCTTTGACTTTTAGGTAGTATGCAAGTTGTTTAAAATTCAAGTCAGAAAAAATACTAAAATTGCTAAAACATTTCAAACAGACCACAAGTAGTGCATCACTTATTCAAGTTTATAATTTTTTAAAAAAAGAAAAGAAATTTTAATGACATTGCTTTGCATAATCAAGGGAGTAAGCGAGAAAGAAGACACAGAATCTGGGGAGACCATACAGGTCAGGGAGAAGGAAGTTCTTAGCCCACAGTAGGTCTAGACACAACCAAGCTAGAGGGAAGCCTGACAATGTAGTAGGGATGTCACTAAAATGATTAAAATGGAACTTCTGTATTACTTAGTGTGTCTGAATATATCAGGAGGATATCTACACTTCCTTCAGAGAGTTTGGTGATGAAGCACAGAAAATTAAGCATATGAAAATATGAGCAAATTGGGACCAGCAGGTGGTGTGATGGTTAAGGTGCTGGATTCCCACATGGCCGACCATGGGTCGAGCCTTGACCTGGCGGCTCACTTTCTCACTTTCTCTTTCTCTCTGGTAAGCACACATGCTCCATAGAAAATTTAAAATAATAATAATAATAAATAAAATTAAATATGTAATGCTTTAAAAAATAAAAAAGAAAGATAATATAAGCAATTATTGCCATAGAAAACAAAACATTGTACCAGGAAAAAAAATGTATTTTTGGTATATTATGTACCTTGGCTGTGAATAATATTAACAAAATGTAATAACATAAACACTGAATATAGGTAAAATAAAAATTACGCTGTACCGTAACTATAAAGGAAAATGAAAAGAAGTGGTGTGTGCTGGGAGTGGTGGTAAATATGGGTAAAAATCAAATTTTCATCTTCCAGAGTAGCAAGTAAAAAAACAAAAACAAAAACAAAAAACCCCACTAAAACGGAAAGATCAAATACTAATAAACTAAGAACATTATTTAGGAATAAGGAGATCAATATTAGAAGAAACAACTAAAGGTACAAATGTGATTAGCAGGGAGATTTGGAGCAGGACCCTATTTTGCCAATATTACTCTTAAGAATTTATCCATATTCATTTCAAAAATTAAAAAATAAAAATGCAGAAGTTATTTACAGAGGGACTGGCTGATCCTCGTGTGAGGCAGATCAAGATCAAGACCAGCGTGGTGAAGCGATTGGTCAAAGAAAAAGCGATGTACGAAAAAGAAGCAAAACAACAAGAAGAAAAGATTGAAAAAATGAAAGCTGAAGATGGGGAAAATTATGCCATTCAAAAGCAGGCAGAGATCCTCCAAGAGTCCCGGATGTTGATCCCAGATTGCCAGTGCAGATTGGAAGCTGCATATACAGATCTTCAGCAGATATTAGACAATGAAAAAGATTTGGAAGAAGCTGAAGAATATAAAGAAGCACGTTTAGTACTGGGCTCAGTGAAGTTAGAAGCCTGAAACTTTTCTGTACAGGGTATTTTTTGCATTAAATCCTGGGGTCCATTCTACAATTCATTATTTTGACCACAGCTGTGTGTTCAAGTAGTATGAGAATGTGATTCTTTTTATGCCATTCATATATCTTCCTTTGCATATTTAACGTGTCAAATAAATGAGTTTGTCTAAAAAAAAAAAGTTATTTACAAAGGGAAACTCTCTTTAAGTGTTCTTTCTTTGGGGCCAGCATTTGGCAAGGTGCTGGACTCCCACATGGCGAACTGTGGTTCAAGTCCCATCCCCAGTGGCTTGAAAATCATGCTAGGTGCATGTGCATGCATGTCCAAAATCCCAAGAGGGAAACGGAGAAGGGATTGGAAAAGAAGGAACTGCAGTGTGGCCATCCCCCCAGGGGGTGATTTCTCACTTTCTCTCTCTCTCACTCTGTCTTTTTCTCTCATGTAAGTATGCACACTCTATAGCAAAAACTAAAAAAAAAAAAAAAAAAAAAAAAAAAGTTGAAAGATGTAAATAACAGTGTTTTTAAGTTGAAAGACATATACATGATCTAGCTAATTAATGAACATGTCTATCTGCAGCAGACATGTAAAGATCCTTGGATGGTTTCAGTACAAAGTGATCAGGAAAAACTGTACTAGGAGTGGCAAGGTGTTTTAGGAAGAATAAACAGAGATGAAGCTGGTATTAAAAGGAAATAGCTGGCTTTTATTTCTGTCAGACGGAACTATTCCCAGTTCCCCGAATGTGTTGTGTTTTCTTAGCTATTCGTTCTTCACATCCATTTATGAACCAATCACGAGTAGCCCTGCCACTTTGGATGTTACTTTTTTTTTAACCTAATCTGTGTGAGGGTGTCCATGCTTGTTGGCTTTTTTATCAGTCACAGAATGACATACCCGGAGGAGATCATTCCGTTCACTTCAGTGTGTGCAGAACCTCTTGCCTCCTTCCTGCTCATTTATTCACCCTCCTTCTAGTCTAACTGTGATGAGCACAAAGTTACACAATCTTTAAGAAGCAGTAAGACAAGATATTTCAAATTAGAACTGTTCCAGAAGTTCCAGCAAATACGGTTATCTCAGGTTTTCCATTGTGTAGATTTCTTTCACAGTGCCAAGATGGTGGGGCAAGACGATAGATTCACAGGTTATGTTTCTCCTACTTAATGTCTAGGTTAAGAGGCCCTAATTCTCTTCATACATTTTCCCATGAAATAAAGTTCTGCAGTTTGATTAGTTGGTTCCAGGAAGTGGTCTGGAAGAAGGAGGTGCTAGAGCATCTAGTGCAAAAAAGCTGGTCAAAGAATGACTGCTTGTTGACATGACCTGAGGAAAGCAGCAGCCTCTCCCCATAGTGGAACAACAGTGGTTCTAGAATAGAACACAGCAATTCATTCCACCCATATTTATTGAGCATCTTAGTGCCTGGCACGGATCTAGATGTTGGGGACACAGCTGTGGATACAGTGACATAATTCTACCTAATCTTTTTCAGATGCAAACACGCAAATTAAGAAGAGTAGAGTGGGGGGACCAGCAATTAGCGTAATGGCTATGTCACTGGACTCCCATGTAGTCGACCACGGTTCGCGTCCCAGACCTGGTGGCTTAAAACTCACGCTGGGCACGTGTGCGTGCATGCCCAAGATCCCGAGAGGAGAATGGAGGAGAAGGGATTGCGGCGTGACCATCCCCCCTGGGGGGTGATTTCTTGCTTTCTGTCTCTCTGTCTCTCTCTCTGTCTGGCGAGCACACGCACCCTATAGCAAAAACCCCTCCAAAAAAAAAAGTACAGTTGGGGCCTGCAGGTGGCATGGTGGTTAAGGGTGCTGGACTCCCACATGGTTGACCGCAGCTTGAGTCCCCGACCTGGTGGCTTGCTTGCTTTTTCACTTTTCCTCTCTCATTCTCTCTCACACTCTGGTCAAATTAAAATAAATAAATAAAGTTAAATAAAATCATTCTTAAAAAAAAGAAGAAGAGTATGGTAGAATGTTCTATTCCCTCATCAAAACCCAATCCAGAGTTCTACTCGGCAGCATTTGACCAAAATTTCACAGGAAAGTGATTTTCTTGTGAAATTTGTAATGTTCCCAGATGCTGAATCTTCAGGAAAAAAAAAAAAAGAAAAAAGAAAAAAAACAAGCTTTATTTCTGCAGTAGTTTGCCCTTTTCTCAAAGTTCCCCCACCCTGCCACCTCTTATATAAAGAACTAAATTCCATGAAAAGTCACAACTCCCCAGCAATAGAAATCAGTCCCTAATGATATTACACTTGCACAAATTGAAATGGGGTTAAAAGCTCTGATTGTGGATTCTTAGATTCCCCGCTAAACTGCAACCTTTTATGAGTCTCACTTTAAATTGAGAGGCAGAGTTTTAGACCCTTTTGTTACTTAAGAGACTGAGCAAATTAGAAGTCCAGAGCAAATCTTTTTTGATTACTGAACTATTACAAATGCCTCCTGGCCAAAGAATAACCTCTCTCCAGAGGGAAATGTTTCGTGGGACCTTTTGCTTAAATTCATAAAATCTGTTAAAGCAAATCTCTCACATTTCCATTAAGCCAGTAAATTACTTCTAGTGGAAGAGGATAAAATGCTGGCGATAAAATGGCTGGACTGTATTAATGATGGGAGGTGGAGCTGTAGAGGTGGAAGAATTGATGCTACATTCACAGCACAGAGAATTTCAGCCTTTTTCACGTGTTGGGCTAAATGTAAATGATGTCACCTTCTCCTCTCTGGGCGAGAGGCAAAGTTATCAGGCTGCACAGGCTTCACAGATTGCGTTGTGTGGCTGACATTAAAATGACTACAAGGTTATTTCTTTCCATATCTATTCTCTTGGAAATTTTTTCCAGGTTTTATTGTAGACAGGGAAAAATGCATAATGCTACAGGAAACAAAGCCCTAGCTACATTCTTGATACTGGATTATTGCCATGCTATCTCAATGCTGATTGAAATCCGAGATTTTGTATCTAAGCCTTAATGAGATGCTGGCAAATATCTTTCTGCCCCACTGGCAATGTAATCTTTCTATTGAGCATTTTGTCCCAGTGAATTTCATCTGCAATTGCATTTTGCATTTGAATCAGAGAGGTCACTGCTTAAGAGCAGACCATGTGATCTGGGCTCTGTTCACTTTTGGGTGAAATTGATCCCTAAAGGTGTTGAAAGTCTAGCAGAGTCATTATAGATAATTAGCTCATTGTTTCATCCAGATGATTAAAGTCATAAGACCACTATCCAGTTTATTGTGTTTCCAAATGTCAAATTTTCCCATAAAAATTACCTGCCGATTCTCATGTCCACATTGCTTTTCAAGCATATGGAACACTATATTGTCTCTTTTTTTTTTTTTGGAGAGGTTTTTGCTATATAGGGCATGTGCGCTCACCAGAGAAACAGAGAGAGACAGAGACATAGAAAGCGAGAAATCACCCCCCAGGGGGGATGGCCACGCTGCAATCCCTTCTGCTCCATTCTCCTCTCGGGATCTTGGGCACGCACGCACACGCGCCCAGCGTGAGTTCAAGCTGCCGGCTCCGTGACTTGAACCGTGGTCGACTATGTGGGAATCCAGCAACATAGCCATTATGCTAACTGCTGGTCCCCTATATTGATTCTTAATGCAGCTTGCATACTTGCATTACGACGTTTACTTAAGGAGACTCATTCATGTCCTAACTATTGTCTCTAAAAAGGCCATACTTTTCTACATTTTCCAGTTTTGTGTAAATGAAGTAGCTCTTGCTGTGAACTTAAGCTAATAATTAAAGTTGAAATACTCTCTCCCTGGCCTACCCGCTGCATTTCCTTAGTCTCTGAGCGGAGTTAATTGAGCAAAGTGTTTGCCTGTGCTCTTGTTCGCTAAGGTTGAGATGGCAGTATGGTGTGCATCTAGCTAGTGCTCTTTAATACAGTTAGGAGGCGACACCTGAATGCACGTGCAAATATTTGGCTTGGTAGTCAAATAATTTATTCCATGGTTATAAGCAATAAAGCATATCATGGTAGGAAATGTGTGTGTGTGTGGTGTGTGTGTGTGTGTGTGTGTGCATGTTTTATAAGTTAGTGTATGCTACCAAAACACAAAAACTTGCTTTTTATGCTGTGCTAATATCAAAAGACTGAACCTACAACTGTAAATGTGGACATGATTTTACACGTAAATTTGCAAATCAAAAAAGCCGAGCTGGGAACCAGCAGTTAGCGAGCGTAATGGCTATGTCGCTGGCCTCCCACGTAGTGGACCATGGGTCGCGTCCCGGACCCGGTGGCTTAGAACTCATGCTGGGCACGTGTGCGTGCTTGCCCAAGATCCGGAGAGGAGAATGGAGGAGAAGGGATTGTGGCGTGGCCATCCCCCCTGGGGGGTGATTTCTCGCTTTCTGTCTCTATGTCTCTGTCTGTCTGTCTGGCGAGCGCACGCGCCCTATAGCGAAAAACCTCTCAAAAAAAAAAAAAAAAAGAAAAGCCTAGCATAATCTTTGAATTCACTTACACAGTGACAGCTTCCTGTTTTATGCGTTATAATCAACTTACTCAAAAGAGTGGAACTACAAGAGAGAGATTTACCTATATTAATAGACCAAAAGATGGGGCTACAAACTCAATTAGTGTGGCTTCAAGTATGGGATCCAAATAAGTAAGCAGCTAGTAAATAATAGAAGGATTTTAACTTGGAGTAAAATTAAGTCCTATTACAATGTCAGAGGAGTAAGTTCATACCATAATTAATACGCTTTGTTATTGATGCAGGAAAATTATAATGCAGGAAGTTGGGGTGCGTGGGCCCAACACCCAAGGCAGGAATAATAAGCAAACCTGATTCTTTGTCGCACGCTCAAGAAGAATTACACACGCTAACTCAGAGAAGGAATGGTGAAGTGGAGAGTTTGTGAAGAGATTGAAGAGGAGCCAGCAGGTTGCATGGTAGTTAAGGCGCTGGACTCCCACATGGCCGAGTGTGGGCCTCTGCTCTGTGTGTGTCTCTGCTCTGAAGGTTTGCTCATTTACTTTCTCTCTTTATGGTGAGCATACGTGCCCTATAGCAAATTTATAATAATAATAGTAATTAATAAAGTGAATAACCTTTTTAAAAAATAAAGGAAGAAAGATCAGCGCTTCCAGGTAGGGAGTGGGTCCTGAGAAATGGGTTGCCAGTGAAAAACCGAGGCAAGAGGTTTATAATCTGTGTCGGGGGCTTTATTCGGCTTCTTGTTTTATTTAGGCTTGTTCAGTCTCAGAGAAGCTGACCTTATGTGAGAGGAGAGAATCAGGACTGGCTATCACATTGAGGAGAAAAGCAGCTCATTGACAAGCTTAGTGCTGCTCAAAAGGAGTTTGTAGAGAGTGAGTTTCCTGCAGGGAGTGCTGCTTTAGGATGGGAGAGTTGCACTGCTTTGTGTAAAAATCCTAGGTTCTTTAGGTCCAGATTTCTAAAATTAGGGACCTGTCCTGAGACACAGAATGAAAAGCCACAAACACATGTAAAGGAGGAAAAGAGAAGCTTTAATACAAAAGTAAAAATTTCTTCTTCTTTTTTTTTTAGACTTTTGCTAAAGGGCACGTACTCTCTCCAGAGAGCCAGAGAGACAGAAAGTGAGAAATCACCCCCCAGGGGGGAGGTCATGCGGCAATCCCTTCTCCATTCTCCTCTTGGGATCTTGGGCATGCATGCACACGCGCCCGGCATGAGTTTAAGCCACCAGATCCGGGACTCAAACCGCGGTCAACTACATGGGAGTCCAGTGACATAGCCATTACGCCAACGACTGGTCCCTTCTTCTTTTTTTTTTTTTTTAAGAGAGATTATTTTCTCTCTCTTTTGCTAGAGAGGCAGAGAGAGAGAAAAAGTGAGAAGTCAGCCCCCAGGGGGGATGGCCATGCTGCAATCCCTTCTCTGTTCTCCTCTTGGGATTTTGGGCACACATTCATACACACACATACACGCACACGTGTGCGTGCACCCAGGGTATTTCAATTATTTGAGTATTTGAGTATTTGGGTCTGGGACTCAAACAATACTCAGCCATGTGGGAGTCCAGCACCACCTATTGGCCCCAAAAGTAAAGATTGCTAATAGGAAGGGAATATGCCCATGCCTGAGAGGCGTGTGAATGGGCAGCTGCCAGAGGACAACTGCAGTTGGGCATGAAATTAGGTGTTACTTTTATCAATGTATGGTAATGAATATTTAGCAGGAGGTCTGTCAAAATATCTGGCTTTTTTGTATGTTTTTTCGGTTTTATTCCTAAGCTTGCCCATCTCTTAGGTGAGGAATTTAACAGTCTAATCACACATGCTCACTGTAGCCTTTGAAGGTATGCACATCCGTATCTGGATTCATTGCCCAATTACAGTTTGTTGCTCCAGTGAGAATCAGGAAGTCGACTTAGTAACCCATCGTGGCAGTGCAGAAAGGAAGATGACAACCTTCCCAGCACCAGCAGCGAGGTGGGAGAAAGTTCTTATAGATGGTCTGGTGGCATTCCCTGACAGGCTCTGATTGATAAGCAAACTGTGAAACAGCTCTGGTTGTAAGTAGTTCTCTGTGTAAGCAGGCAGTGAGCTAATACTTGATTTCTAGTGAGAGCAGTGAATGACTCTTCTCAAAAACTTGACCAGAGTGACTCCATTTCATTTATTTATTTTTTTATTATTTATTTATTATCACAATCTTGTTTATATTACATTGAATCACATATAACTTTACAGTGTAGTACATTTATTTTTCCAGAAGGAATACCATGCATATCAGTCAATAGAGAGACAGTAAAATCCCCATCTTCATCATCCAAAGTGACTCCATTTTATAAGCTGTCTCTCTTTTCTTTTTTTTTTTTGAGAGGTTTTTGGGCACTGACCAGACAGACAGAGAGAGACAGAGAGACAGAAAGTGAGAAATCACTCCCCAGTGGGGATGGCCACACCACAATCCCTTCTCCTCCATTCTCCTCTAGGGATCTTGGGCATGCACGAACACATGCCTGGCGTCAGTTTTAAGCCACCGGATCCGGGACATGAACCGCAGTTGACTACATGGGAGTCCAGCGACATAGCCATTATGCTAACTGCTGGTCCCATAAGCTGTCTCTATCTTAATATATGTGTATGATCATTTCCAATTGTAATGACTCTTTCTTAGGGTCCCTGCCTTGTTTACCTACTCATGGGGTCTAACTCCTGTCTCATTACGATGATGTTAAATACAGAAGAAGGAAATAAAAATTTTGGTATGATCATTTAAAGAGTCAATAAAATTATCTATAAGAAGAAAATATAATTTATAAAAATATTTAAACATATTTATTAAAAGTTGTAATATATATTTAAAACTTGACATTGTACAAATTTTTTTGAACCAGCAATTCTACTTTTCAGAAATTATGCTAGGAGATTGGAAGTTTATTAAGAAGGCTTAAAGGAATTTAGTTATAATTATCATACTGCTTTTATAACAACAAAAATATTGGGGGAACAGCAGTTAGCGTAATGGCTATGTCGCTGGACTCCCACGTAGTCAACCTTGGTTCACATCCCAGACCCGGTGGCTTAAAACTCACGCCAGGCGCATGTGTGTGCGTGCCCAAGATCCCAAGAGAAGAGTGGAGGAGAAGGGATTACGGCATGACCATCCCCCCGGGGGGTGATTTCTCACTTTCTGTCT
>NW_006159514.1:1079730-1094779 GCF_000334495.1 Tupaia belangeri chinensis
TCCCTGGTCAAATTAAATAATAATAATAAAGTTAAATAAAATAATTATTTTTTAATTTTAATTTTATTTATTCATTCATTTATTTTAATTTGACCAGAGAGAGACAAAGAGAGAGAGAGAGAGATTGTGAGAAAGTAAGTCACCAGGTCCAGGACTTGAACTGTAGTCGGCCATGGGGGAGTGTCCAACACCTTAACCACCACGCCACCTGCTGGTCCCAATAACTATTTTTTAAAAAATGATGCTGCAGAGTTGGCCATATAGGCTAGCAGTAAAGGGAGCTGATCCCACATGGCCAACTACATTTCAAATCCTGGCCACAGTGACTTGAAAAACACATTGGCACATGGGTGTGTGTGCCCCAAATCTTGACAGGATGGAGAAACAGGAGGAGGGGTTGCAGCATGAGCGTTTCCACTGGGAGTGCTTGCTCTGTCTCCTCTCTCTGTCATCCCCTGGCATTTAAAACAAAAGATGTTACAGAAATATGTGTCTTGAGAAATATATTTGCTGTTATGCTATGTTTTTTTAAAAAGTCTAGTTTATACAACATTATGTACAGTATGAACTCACGTTATGAATGTAAGTATGGTTGTATGTAAGTGTGTGCGTGTGTGTGTGTGCATGTGTGTGTGTTTCAGGGAAAGCACCAAAATAATACAAGTAGTGACCCCGGCCAGCAAGGGGCGAGGTGATTGAGACACTGGACCCCCACATGGCTGGCCACGATTCAATTCCTGGACCCAGGGGTCCAAAAAAATCACAACAAATAAAAAAATAATAATAATAAATTTTTCAAAAACACAGTGACCTGTGATTTTGATGGAACACTGTGATTCTTATTTTCATTTTGCTTCTCTGCCTTTGATTTGCATAATTTAAAAAATTATAAGAATTAATTGCTTCATAGTGCCAGAAATGTTACACAGTATATTATTCTAACTAGAATTAAATTTCATTCTGTCATTAGCCTCTTAAGATTAAGGGACCAGCAGATGGCATAATGGTTACGTTGCTGGACTCCCACAGTCAACCACGGTTTGAGTCCCAGACCCAGCGGCTTAAAACTCACTCTGGGGACTTGTGCGTGTGTGCCCAAGATCCTGATAGGAGAATGGAGGAGAAAGGATTGTGGCATGCCATTGCCCCCGAGGGTAACTTCTCACTTTCTGTCTCTCTGGTGAGCACACACACACCCTATAGCAAAAAAAACTCTCTCTCTAAAAAAAAAGACTGAGCAAATTCGATCTCAGTAACTTTTCAACCTCTTCTGAAATTGTAAAAGGGCCCCAGGAAACTGCAGAAAAGTTTATCTTCTCGCTGTGGTCAGTACTCCTGATTTGCCTTGCAAAGTAGCATGATCCATCTGTCAGCGGCCACTGGGTCTGTGCTCAGCATGGTCCTGGGATCCTGACTGGGTTCGTGTTGGGTTTAGTCTGCAGGCACCTACCAGCCCTTTAACTCCTTGGTGGTATCTGTGGAAGATTGGGAGGATAGATGCTTTCTTCTTTGTTTCTAAATGAACTGTATTAAACAATAGCAACAAAGAGAGAGAGTGAGAAATCACTCTCCATGGGGCATGACCACACCTCAGTCCCTTCTCCTCCATTCTCCTCTCAGGATTTTGGGCACACACACACACACACACACACACACACACACACACATCTGGTGTGATTCTCAGGTTACCTGGTTCATGACTGGAACCATGCAGTCAGCCATGTGGAATCTAGCCAACATAACCTCCATGCCACCTGCTGTTCCTGCCCTTTATTTTCTTTATTTCTTTTTTTTCTTTTTTTTTTTTTTTAGAGATTTTTTCCTATAGGGCACATGCGCTCACCAGAAAGACAGAGAGAGACAGAGAGCGATAGAAAGCTTGAAATCATCCCCCAGGGGGAATGGCCACACCACAATCTCTTCTCCTCCATTTTCCTCTTGGGATCTTGGGCACACACACACACATGTGCCCAGCTTGAGTTTTAAGCCACCGGGTCCAGGACTTGAACAGTGGTCGACTACATGGGAGTCTAGTGACATAGCCATTACGTTAACTGCTGGTCCCACCTGCCCTTTATTTTTAAAAGTATGCTCAATGCTTTTATTTTTAAATATATTGGCATTTAAGCTACAGTTTAAAATTTATAAGAACAACAATTGAGTGTTTTATCTTTTTTTTTGTCTTAAAGAGAGAGATTTTTTTGCTATAGGGCACA
The DNA here is from genome assembly GCF_000334495.1 of Tupaia belangeri chinensis. NCBI lineage: Eukaryota > Metazoa > Chordata > Mammalia > Scandentia > Tupaiidae > Tupaia > Tupaia belangeri. The sequence continues at coordinate 1,081,947 of NW_006159514.1, forward strand.
TGCGTTGGTTAGAGAGACTGAGAAAAACAGAGAGACAGAAAGTGAGAGATCACCCCCAGAGGGGATGGCTATGTCACAATCCCTTTTCCTCCATTCTCCTCTTTGGATTTTGGGTATGCATGCACACGTACCCAGTGTGAGTTTGACTACGAGGGAGTCCAGCTACATAACCATTATGCCATCTGCTGGTTCTAACAACTAAGTGTTTTCAACAATCTCAGCCAATGAGTGGTACAAAGAAACATAATTAATTAGCCAAGGTAAAAAGCAAATCTATAGACAAGAAAGATTTGAATGGCAGTCAGCTACATTTTTTCCTCAGCCCCATCCTCCCTCACCCTTCCCCCACTCTCATAGCTAATGCAGTGCTGGTGTCAATTTGAGGATACGGCACCAGATTGAGATCCTTTTCCAACTGATTGGTCAGGATCTAATGCAGGGAGATCACTGGACTGGCTGGAGTTGGTCTAGTGACAAACCATCATTGGTTTGTTGAAAGAAACAAGCCAGGGCTGCCTGTTAGCCTAGTGGTTAAGGGAGCTGGATTGCACATGACTGACCCAAGCCCCATCTCGATAACTTGGGAAAATGTGCCCAAGGTAGGCAGTGCCCAAATCTCAAAAGGATGGAGAAAGGAGAAGAGATTCCAGTGTGACCATGTCCCATTCAGGCGGTGCTTTCTCTCTGTCTCTGGTTCTAAAGGATTTGGTTCTGCAAGACCTGAAGGTGGAAGGAATCAATATACCAAGGGTTCCTGGCACGAGGAGCATCCACGAGACCTGAAACAGAAGAGACACACAGACTGAAGCCCGGGAGAGCTGACTCAGTAAAGACCACCTGGAGACTGTTTGCTGGGACACTTGATGGTGACCTTTAAACCCTACCCTAATCACACTACTGTGTCTCTTCAGTCAGAGCACAAGTTAACTGAACAAAGGTCGATTCGTTTATAGTTTTGCTTTTAGATATTTACCCGAGATGAACAAATGTGACCCCTAACAATAACCTTCCAACATGAAATGGATTGTTTTACAGCAAGAAGTGGCCAATTGTCTTCCATCCTCACTAATGACAAGTTGAGAGCCTAAATTTATAATTGTGAGAAATTTCAATCGCCATTTCAAAGGCCAGTCAACTGTGTATTGATTATCTGTGTTTCTCCTCAGTGTTAAAATTGTCTGTTAATTAAGCACTCACTATACATCAATTCTGTGCTAAGTCATTTTGCATGCTTTTTTCTCCACCAAATTTTTGCACTAACCCTATATGGTTGGCATCACTTACCCCAATTGGTAGATGAAAGAACTGATGTTTAAAGATTGGGATTCTTTCTCAGATTTATGTAAATCAAATTAAATGGTAGAACCAGAACCTGGTCTGTCTATTTCAAAGCCTTATTCTTCAATGCTGCTTTTATATCATTTAAGCTGCTTTGGCTGCAATAAAAAGAAATCCCCAACCCAATGTCATAACTCATAAACACAGGTGCCAGGCGGCGGCCTTGTGGGGAGGCGGCCATGCCCCGGCCACACGGCCATGAACGTGCAGCGGCCGCAGAAGTGAGTCCGGCAGAACCTGGACCAGCAACAGTATCAGAGCGCTCTATTCTGGCCATTTAAAGTAGCTTCACTCTCTCATGAGGAACCCCAGGACATTAACTGATGGGCTCAGTGCCTTTACCTGACAGCACAGAGTCACAGAACAGCTCATGCGCTTCGATCCGCAAAGCTGGGCAAACTGTATGAAGCATGCCGTTACCTTGTGGCTAGATGCCATTATGCTGCAAAAGAGTACCAACAGGCCCTCCATATCCTTGATATGGAGGAACCAAGTAATACAAGATTATTTGAAATACTCAAAGGAGGAAAGTGGTTTGATAGACACCCCTCCCCCCCAGTGACTGGGAGACACCACAGTCCTCAATAAAGAGTTCTATTTGCCTTCTAGGAGGAAAAATCTATGATGCTTTAGATAACCGAATCCTTGCTACCTACAGCTACAAAGAAGCCTTGAAACTTGATGTCTACTGTTTTGAGGCATTTGATATTTTGACGTTGCATCACAGGTTGACAGCATAAGAACTTTTTGAATCACTACCTCTCAGCAAGCTCTGTATTGAAGAACAAGAATTGTTACATTTTCTATTTGAGAACAAATTTTAAAAGTATAACAAGCCTGGTGAGACTGTCATCCCTGAGTCTGTAGAGGGTCTGCAAGAGAATCTGGATGCGGTGGTGTCTTTAGCTGAGAGGCGTTATTCTAACTGTGACTTTAAGATGTGCTACAAGCTCGTGTCCATACTAGTGGAAAAAGACCCTCCCCATGCCAAAAAGACCCTCCCCATGTTTACCTGTAAATATAGGGTCACTTGTGGAGTTGAACAGAGTAAACAGACTTTTCTGTCTTTCTCTAAACTGGTGGATTTATCCTAGTAATCCTGTGTCTTGCTGTGCAGAGGAATGCTATTACCTCATGGCTGGTCATAAGAATGAACATGGCAGGAGACATCTGAGCAAAGCCGCAGCCCTGGAGAAGACCTACTGGCCTGCATGGATAGCCTATGGGCATTCGTTTGCAGACAAGAGTGAGCACGACCAGGCCATGGCTGCGTACTTCACAGCAGCACAGCTGATGAAAGGGTGTCATTTGCCAATGTTGCATATCGGATTAGAATATGGCTTAACCAACAACTCAAAACTGGCTGAAAGATTTTTTGGCCAAGCTCTGAGCATTGCACCAGAAGACCTTTTTGTTGCACAAGGTCGGCGTGGTGGCATTCCAGAATGGAGAATGGAAAACAGCAGAAAAATGGTTTCTTGATGTTTTGGAAAAGATTAAAGCAATTGGGAATGAGGTAACAATTGGCAAATGGGAACCTCTGTTGAACAACTTGGGGCATGTCTGTAGAAAACTTTAAAAGTACGTCGAAGCGCTGGATTACCACCTGTAGGCGCTGGTGCTGATCCCTCAGAACACGTCCACCTACTCTGCCATAGGGTACATCCACAGTCTGATGGGCAGCTTTGAAAATGCCGTGGACTACTCCCACCCCGCCCTTGTTCTCAGGCAAGATGACACATTTTCTGTTACAATGCTTGGTCATTGCATGAGATGTACATTGGTGACTCTGAAGCCTACATTGGAGCAGACATTAAAGACAAATGAAAATGTTATGACTTTGATGTGCATACAATGAAGACATTAAAATACATTATTTTACCTCCATGGGATTCCAGGGAATTTAAAGTAGAAAAACAGACTGCTAAAGAAACCATGCTTGCACCACTGGAAACCTCAAGGAAAACTCCAGATCTTGGGCCTTCCTTGGAAGAAACCTTTGAGATCGAAATGAATGAAAGCGACCTGATGTTAGAGTCATCCATGTCCGACCACAGCACGTGACTGCAGCGGGGGCTGGTCCTGCCTGTCTGAGTAAAGGAACAGAGACCTGGACAGCACACCATGCAAGATGGTTTCTGATTTTCTGAATCTACAAAATAGTTATACTAGCAGAAGATTGGGATTCTTCCTCAGATTTACATAAATCAAATTAAATGGTAGAATCAGAACCTGGTCTATTTCAAAGCCTTATTTTTCAGTACTGGCTTACTAGAAAGTAAACCACCTAGTAAACAACAACAACAAACAAAGCAAAAAACCTCACAAACATAGAAACTGTGATAACTCACTCACATGACCAGAGTCCAGAGGTAACGGGGCTTCAGGGCGGCGTGTCAGGAGCCTGACTCCTCTCTGCAGGGATGTCGGTCGCTCTCTCCTCCTCTGTGTCTTAGCTTGATTCTCAGGCTGACAGCAAACAGCTGATCAGTTCTAGACATTATATCCAGACACTGCAACAGCCAGATGAAGAAAGGGGACTGTATCTTCTTGTCTTTTAAGAATGAGAAGACCTTTCCTGAAAACCTTTCCTCCCCGAAGGACTTTCTCCTATGTTTATTTTATCAAAAGTCAGTCATATACATTTTTTAAAACAGAGGAATGTGTACATTTGCCAGAGACAGAAAGTGTGGAAACACACTCCCCCTCCTTCTCAATGGCATATGGTCCCCCTGCAATCCCTTCTCCCCATTTCTCTCTCCTTTTGGGATTTCGGACATGCATGCACATGTACCAGCATATTTTTCAAGCTGCCAGTACTGGGACTTGAACTACTCATAATCATCCAGGGTGGAATGGAATATGATGACTAGGGAATTGGGACCTCTTTATTGCCTTCTATTGGCCCAGCTGCAATGGCACAAGCAGTAAGGTACCACTGCATGAAGCCAGAGCCATAAGGAAGACCCAGGTCTGGATCCTGGGCCAACCTAAACATGACATGTTGGCACACGCCTGGAATCTTAACTAACTGTGAGTCTGGACAAGAGGAATGAGGCATGGCAAGACCTTGTCAAAAATAACTCTTCTCTCTCTCTCTCTCTTTAGTTAAAACAAAACAAAACAAAACAAAACAAAAACCCTATTATTAATTTATTGCAATGCTCATAGCCAAATTTCAGGCCCACCACTGGCAATATATGAAATTTGAATATTAACATTACCCTGTGCTTTATCTTATTTCCTATCTTAGTTTCTTACATTTTAATTTTATAAAACACATTTTAAAATGTGTTTTATTGTAAGTTACTTCAGAATCTTATCGAAGTAATGCAGACTAAAATAATGATTAATAGCTAAACACCTAAATTAATTAGTGCTGATTTTATTTCTAACTTTTTATCTGTGAACTTCTTACGGAGAAAAGGGTTAGTACAAATGATATTCATATTTATGAGATTTTTTTTTGGCTATTCTGCAAAGCTGAGTAATATTTTGAGCAGGAATATTTTAAAAGTGGTCATTTTTAAGCTTAGAATTCAAGTGATAAAGGATATTATTGGATTTCCTCTGGATGTCTTTGCATCCAGGAAACGAAGACTCTTAACTACCCGTGCAATTGAAATAGTTTTGCTAGATAAAGAGAGCTCAAACAGTTATTTATTCAAAAATTTACCTCTTATTTTTCCACATACTAAACAGGGTACCCAAACATGAGATTCAGATTTCACCCAAAAGGAGTTCGTACACTAAATGGAGAGGCAGTCCCCAGGCCCTGCCTTATATAAAATTAGCAGGCAAAAGTCACAAATACTTTCTGATGAAGGCAGTTATGGATGCACTCCCCATTTTCCCACTCAGAGACAAGGGAGTTTGTGCTGGCTGGGTAATTCCTCATTTTTGGCAGTGCTTTAACCTTCTGTAATTCTGTGATGCTTCTAATACCACGAGTCTATCATTTCCTCTTTACTTACCTCCATGCTGATTTTTTTAAAATTGTTTCTTCATTGCTTTCTCTTTTTTTTTAGAATTATTTTATTTAACTTTATCTTATTTATTATTATTATTTTTAATTTGACTAGAGAGAAACAGAAGGAAAGAGAGAGAGAGAAAAGGAAGAGAGAAAGCAAGCCACCAGTTCCAGGACTTGAACTGTGGTAAGTCATGTGGGAGTCCAATGCCTTTAACCACCACGCCACCTGCTGGCCCCTCCATGCTGAATTTTAAGATGATTAAGACATGGGCCTAAACCAACACAGAAAGTCCAGCCCCCCAGGCAAACCTCAATAAACCAGAACACTCAGCTGATGTATTTCATGGGTTCCTTTGTTAGGAAAACTGCAAATCATAGTGAAAGAAGCTTATGTCAGGCTGGGATTTATTGAAAACCAAAGAAAACTTCAGGATGAATGGTGAATTCCTCTCCTAAACCCTTTGTATCTTTAGCCAACAAATCCTCAAACAGGATGATCAGTTTGAGGCACTAAGAGATTCTGATTTACCAAAGAAAGATCTGAATATGTTCACTGTGCCATACTCATAACAGAAAGCACCTGGAACATAGTAGGTACTCAATAAATATGTATTAAATTAATTAAATAAATGGAGTGAGTGAATGAATAAGTGAATGAACGCTTTTTAAGAATTAATTTTTATTTTATTTTATTTATTATTATGATTATTACTATTATTACTATTTAGTTTGAACAGAAGGTGAGAGAGAGCGCAAGCTGCCAGGTCCAGGACTCAAGCCACAGTTGGCTCTGTGGGAGTCCAGCACCTTAACCACTATGCCACTAGCTGGCCCCCAATGAGTAATTTTTCTTAGTCTGTCAACCTTGGTTTCCTTTGAAGCAGACTCAGTAGGATAGCAGGAAAGAGCGAGGGGCTACAGGGGGAGACCTGTCAGGGGTGAAGGCAAAGATCAGGCAAAAGCTGAGCTCTAGAACAGGTTAAATTACGACAGCAGCAAGCCATAAAGGAAGCTCTGGAACTGGAGTAGTCCTTCAGGGTTGTTCCAAGTTGTGGTTCCAAGCTGGATTTTGTACCCGTTAGATCACTTTGGGACTCAGGTTGGCCATAGAAGGAAGCCACCAGTCTGGGGAATAAGTCCGCTGTGGGTTGAATGGTGGATTCCCCAAAGGTCTGCCCCATCCTAACTCCCCAAGACCTGTGACAAGGATCTTTGTATATGTAATTAAGTTAGGGATCATGAGCACATTCTGGGTTACCTAGGTGGCCCCTAAATCCAATGACAAGTGTTCTTCTAAGAGACAGACAGGATAAGAGGCAGAGACAGAGAAGGCCATGAGAAGACAGAGGCAGATATTGAAACTGTTTCTATAGCCACCAGCCAAGGAATGTCTGAAGCCACCAGAAACGAGGAAACAAGGAAGGATTCTCCCCTAGAGCCTTCTGAAGGAGCAGGGCCCTTCCTATACCTTAATTTGGGACTTCCGGCTTCCAGAAATATGAAAAACAAATTTTTTTTTCACTATTTTAAGTCACCTGGTTTGTGGTTATTTTTTGCAGCCACCCTAGGCAACCAACACAATGTCTTGCTTCCAAAATGGGCCTTTAGGTAACTCGTCAGTGTCCACTGTAAAATGACCTAATTAGCAGGTAGGACCCCCATAGGAGTCTCATAGAGGTGGGCTTAATTAGTGTCTTTCAGAGAGCCCTATCCTAGTTACTTTACGTTTTGCCTAAAAATGCTATTTTTGCTGCAGTATGTTGTATTTCAGAAGAGAGCTATTTCTTGGTTCTAGTATAGTAACTGCATGTATAGATTTTTTTTTTACAAAAAATTTTCAAATTATATACATTATGTAACTATAATTGCTAATAAACTATGTATGCTATAATTTAATTACATTTTGAGTAAGGGTTGCAATTTAAAAAGATCATTTGGTATTTAGTCACTAAGTTGCTAAAAGAAAAGAAATCATTTTGATATGGAGGGTTTTAAAATATTTACATCTCAACTAAAATAAAGGAGGAAAGTCCTGGGTTTTTCTCACAGAGAATTAAAGTAATCTTTACCATTCAGAAATAATGCCCCATCAAGAAAATTGCATTTGTGCTATTTGAAAGGAGAGGAGAGAATATCTGTGAAATATAAAGCATAAAAGTGAAGGTTTATAGAAAAAACAAGAAAATCATCAAAGCTTATTTGTGAAAAGGCTCTTGTTCTCATGAAATTTTGATGTGTTCTTTACATAGCTGAATTGTTTCCCTTTATTGTTGAGTGTCACAAAGCAGAAAGGTCTAGAATTACCATGTTATGAATGTGACTGAATTGATTTCAAAAATATTTCAAAATAAGTAGTTATGAACAGAGGATTGAAATTCTCATTTACCAATCAGTATTATTTTAAATGACCGTGAGACCTTTTTTTCTTTTTTTTCATATCTAGGAGGTACTAATTGTTCACACCAAACACAAAGAAGTGTTGCATTTGGAGATGTTTAGAAAATTATTAAAATAAATGTCCTTGCACCTGGCTTCAGCCCAGCTTTTTAAATGTATTTAAGTCAAAGGTGCTCTTACTGATGGTATAGAAAAGAAAAAAGAATGTAATGGAAGGGAACAAATGGCAGGGAGAGGAAGATGTGGGAAAAGAAGACCAGGGAGATGAAAGGAGGGAAATCCAATTGAAAAAACATAGAGATGAACTGGCCCCATGGCCAATTGGTTAAGGGGCCCGATTGCACAGTCCACTGGCTGTGGCTTCTTGAAATACATTCCGGTTGTGTATGTGTGTGCCCAAAAATTCCAACAGGGTGGAGAAATGGAGAAGAGATTACAGTATGACTATGCGCCATTGGGAGGTATATTGCCCCTCTCCCTCTCTCTCTGTCTCTGGAGAGCACACGCACCCAATGGGAATAAATAAACACAGAGACAAAGGGACAAGCTTTCGTGAAACCCAGATTGCCAGTCTCAAACTCTTCTAGATAATAGGATAGAGAACATAACTTAACTCCCTGAGAAACTAGACAGCCTTGATGCCAAAAGCAAACAAGGGCAGTGTAAAAAAACAAACTGTGGGGCTGGATGGTGGCATGGTGGTTAAGGTGGCTGGACTCCCACATGGCTGACCACGGTTCAAGTCCCAGACGTGGCAGCTTACTTTCTCACTTTCCTTCTCTCTCTCTGGTCAACTTCAAAAAAAAGAATAAGGTTCAAAGGCATCCCTGAGCCCGCCGAGTTGGTACCATGAGCAAAGCTCACCCTCCCGAATTGAAAAAATTTATGGACAAGAAGTTATCATTAAAATTAAATGGTGGCAGACATGTCCAAGGAATATTGCGGGGATTTGATCCATTTATGAATCTTGTGATAGATGAATGTGTGGAGATGGCAACTAGTGGGCAACAACAATATTGGAATGGTGGTAATACGAGGAAATAGTATCATCATGTTAGAAGCCTTGGAACGAGTATAAATAATGGCTGTTCAACAGAAAAACCCATGTCCCCTTGTCAACAGGCCCGTTTTTACTATGATGTAAAAATCAGGTCATGTACATTTCCATAATAAACTTTTTGTTAAGTAAAAAAAAAAAAAAAAAGAATAAAATAATGACAATGAATAAAATTAAATAAAAAATAATTCTTAAAAAAAATACAAAACAGAAAGTGAATTGATAGACCAGGTTTTCTCATGTACATAGATGTACGAATCACAGGAAAATTACTGGCAGCTTGAATTCAGCATTGTATTAGTCCCATAAATACAAGGCCTCCCACTCAACAATGTAGTCTCTTGAATCTTGCCAAATCACTTAATATATATTTGTCTATATAACGAGTTGTGGAACATTCCTCCACCATGAGCATAAAGTATAACATTGCTACACATAGGTTACGTACATCCTGGGAATTTTCAGATTCTCCATTGTTTATTTTTAGGTTGAATTTCTACAAAGAATACAGTAGTCACTTCTTAGGAAGTTGCTTGACCCCTTCAGATTTGAAGAATAGCCCCAGTATGTTGAAGTAGGCTCCAAAGGATTTCGACTGTTCTCTGTGACCCTGTCTCCCTTCCACTGCCAACAGATCTAGAGTAAAAATTAAATCAAGCTTGGTCGATCAAATTCTCTCTCTTTGAGTATCTTTTAGGATGCTTTGGGCCACAATGAACAGAAAACCACAAGTTCAGTGGTTTCAACACTAAAGGCAATTATCATCTCATATAACAAGATAGTCACAGGTAGTGACACAAGGACATCGAGGCGGTAGGGCTCTTCCACTATGTGATCAAGAGCCCAGCTCCCTTCTTTACTCTCAATTTATCCATGATCATTGGCTCTGGTCTTTGCTAATATTTCTTATTTCAGCACAATGGTTGCTAAAACTCTAGTCATCATAAGCCGATATGATAACATCCAGCCTAATAAAGGTGTGTGATCTATATCAATCATACGTGTGTGTATTTCAACCATTGTTTCTTCTTTACAAAGTCACTCAACAGACCTCCCTTCACATATCTTGGGATAGAAAATGTGTCACATGTCCACTCCAATCATTGGGATTACCGTGACTGGTGTGGACTAATTAAGATTTATTCCTGAGTAAACCTGGGAAGAGTAAGCCAGCCAAACAAAACAGGGTTCTGCCGTTAGAAAAGAAGGGAGGAATGTCCTAGAGAAGACCACCAAGAGTGTCTGCTACCTCAGTGAACTTGGAATTTGGAAGTGAGAGAGACCAAGTTTGAGAGCTGTTAAGCAGAACCACTTTGCTGCCAGTGCTCTAAAGACCGCATCCACAAGCCTTTGTTATAAGCATTTGTTGTTGAAGTCCCCAGAGTTCCTCTACCCCTCTTGCCTTTTCCAGGTTTTTATTGTTAGCACTTCTTGAAATCCAGAAACTTCTTTTCTTTCTATGTTTTCAGCTTTAGCTATAGGGTATGTGCACTCAATGTAGGGAGAGAGAAAGGGTGAGAGAGAGCGAGAGAGCAATCACCTCCTGGGGGGGATGGCCACACCACAATCTCTCGCCTTCTATTCTCCTCTTGGGTTTTGGACATATACACACACGTCACTGGTGTGTTTCCCAAGCCACTGGGTCCAGAATTCAAACCACAGAGTTGGCCATGTGGGATCCAGCTGCCTTAACCACCTCGTCCCCAGCTGACCCAGAGTGTCCTTAGACTGTATCTAAGAGATTAATTTTTTTAACTCAAGTTACACTGTGTTGGTTTCTAATCTTTGTAATCTAAAGTACCTTGTCTTAGTTTTTGTTTTTGTTTTTGTTTTTTGTTTCTTTGATGGATATAAACAGAATTCCTTCAATTGTATAGCTTATAAACAACAGAAATTTATTTTGCACAATTGGAGGCTTCAGTCTGACATCAAGGGACTGGCAGATTTGGTGTCTGGTAAAGCCCCTTTTCCTCATAGATGGCACTTTCTAGCTGTACCCTCATGTGGCGGAAGGACCCAGCAAGCTCCCTCAGGCCTCGTTCCTGAGGATGTTAACCACATTTATGAGACTTGGGCCTTCATGGTCTGATCAGCTCCTAAAGAATCCACTTCTTAATACTATTGTACTGGGGATTAAATTTCAACATGTAAATTAGGGGGGAGTGTGTGTCCAAATAATCAAACCAAAGCATTCGTTCATGAAGCATGTTAGCTATTAGGAACGTAATATGAAAAGTAATCTTTTATAAACATAGAAAAAATAAATTCAGAGCAAAAAAACTTTTAATCAATTATGGAATCTCAGATAATATAGATTTGGAAAAGACCATTCATTATTGCAATGGATAACCTGTTGTCTAAATCTAAAATTGGACTCATAATTTAAAAATAATAGGTGCATTTATAAAGTAGAATATTTGAAATCATGATAGACTTGGAAAACAGACACATGGTTGCTATAATTAACCAAGATTGACAGATAGTACACTTCTCAAAACAGAGCTTCTCAAAATTTGGTGTTCATAAGAATTACCTGAGGAACCAGGCAGTGGTACAGTGGTAACACCATTGGATCCACATAGGAACAGTCCTGGGTCCGCATCCCAGGACCTTCCCAAGTTTGCCAGGCACACATGTGAATGCTTATGTCCAGGTTGGATAATACTGGGGGTAGATCGTGATGTGACACCCTGTTGGGGTGCCCCCCCCCGGAGAAATAAATGAGTAAACTTAAAAAAAAAAAATTTCCTAGGAAGGTTTATTATTATTCTATTTTAAAAATTCCCATCTGAATGGGTATCTTTTATTATTTCCCTAAAATATCACATATAGGGACCAGCAGATAACATGGTATTTAAGGTGCTGGACTCTCACATGGCCAACTATGGTTCAAGTCCCACACCTGACAGCTTGCTTTCTCACTTTCCCTCTCTCACTCTGTCTTTCTCTGGTCAAATTTAAAGGAAATAATAATAATAATAATAATACATAAAATGTTTAAAAATCACATATAGGTCTACAGAAATAATATGGCATTATACTTCTCTAGTTACAGATCTCTTAGCTCTTATTCATCAGCCTGCTGAAATGTCCCTAGGGAGTTTTTTTAACAATACAAATTACATGTTCAATCCCTAGAAATTCTGATTCAGTGCATGTAAAAGGACGGTCACGAAATCTAGAGATTTTAATTTAGCACTGATCTAAAATACCTGTACAACAAGAGACATCTGTACTACTGTTATGCAGGATCATATAAAAGAGTGCAGGTTATTTTATTTTAACTTTGGCCTGCAATTGAAATCCAAAATGTTTTGCAAACAAACTCCTTTTGAGCATTTAAAAATATTATACAATATGGGCCAGTCCTAAAATGATCTGGAACATTTTCTCTCTGAAGTGCTACATTAAAGTATCAGCAACTGACCCATTAACAAACCAACAACAGAGAAAATATTTTATGTAGGCAAAGCAAAAACATCTACTTGGATATGAGAAGAAAATTGGTATCTGAGTTTCTGCTTGACTGAACTCAAAGTTACTTCATTCATAAAACATAATTTTAAAGAATGTAAGAGAAAAAGATATCGTTCAATGAGTTCTTTTAGAATACATTTTAAAAAGTCACTTTTAGGTCATTCTCATTTTTTCCCCCTAGAAACTCTGGCCCTCAGACTAGGTAAGTAAGATCTAAAATGATGATGAATGATTAATTTGAAAAAGTAAGCCCAGCTTTAATTATTAAAGAATTATATTTGCTGAGGCCGGCAGGTGGTGTGGTGGTGATTAAGGCGCTGGACACTCCCACATGGCTGACCACAGTTTGAGTCCTGGACCTGGTGGCTTGATTTCTCACTTTCCTTCTCTCTATGTGTCTGTCTTTCTCTGGTCAAATTAAAAAAAAAAAAAAAAGAAGAATGGGGACCAGCAGTTAGCGTAATGGCTATGTTGCTGAACACCCATGTAGTGACCGTGGTTCGAGTCCTGGACTAGGTGGCTTAAACTCACTCCAGACACGTGTGTGTGCGTGCCCAAGATCCCAAGAGGAGAATGGAGGAGAAGGGATTG